>NW_007064892.1:87297-102109 GCF_000164805.1 Carlito syrichta
ACAGTATTTGGGAAGAAAGGAAAAGTTTATACAAATAGTTTTTAAAATGTAACTTTGTTCCACTGTCAATTACACATTAACATACACACACTAATTGAAAATATGCTACAACCATGTCTGGAAAAGCAGTTTAACATTCTCTAAATGGATTTTGCCCCACATTTACTGTAATAATGGAGTTGTTAATACTGCACGAGTACAATTAGCATTGTTTACTTTTAAACAAAGTTAAGGGTTTTTCTCCCTCAAAACAAGTTTTAAACATCAAAACCTATGCTTATAAAAATTTAAAACCTTCAGCAGTCTAAATATTCCAAACAAAAACCATTACAAACTTCTCAGGTGTCCTCTCTATTCCAGATACGTCAACCTAGTTATCTAGTGTTGAATCCTTCAGAGACCCTTCAGTCTCTCTCTCTTCACTGGATGGCCTAAAGAAAAGAGAGAAAGAAAGGTGTGACAGTTGGGATCAGGGTATTCTCCTGATGAGGAGGAAGAGACATTAAATCTGAGCACTGTTACACTTTTTTAGAATCATGAAAGGACAGAAACCAACCCCCAAACCTTGACTTGTTCCCGAGACACTGTCATGATGGTTCTGGTTCTATCTCCTTCTACCATAACGCACACATCAAGCATCACGACCCAGGCCTTTTCCTTCATTTCTACCTTGAACGTGAATTCTTTATTTTCCTTTTTTGAGATGGAGTCTCACTCTGTCGCCCAGACTGGGGTGCAGTGGCCGCTCCTGGTCACCGCAGCCTCGACCTGCCAGGCTCCGGCGATCCTTCCGCCTCAGCCTTCCAAGTATCCGGAGCTACAGGTGTGAGCTACCATGCTCAGCTAATTTTTTGATTTAATGTAGAGATGAGGGCTCGCCAAGTTGCCCAGGCTGTTCTCGAACCTGTGGGCTCAGGCAGTCCTCTCACCTTGGCCTCCCAAACTGCTGGGATTACAGGCTGAGCCACCGAGCCCAGCCTGAACGTAAATTCTTTAAAGAACATGAGAACGTTTTATCTGTGATACCAACACATTACTACTATCCTTAATATCAAAAAAAGGCAGTTGATATACACACAGGCAAGATTTCCCTCAGTTTCAGAATTAGAAGGGATGGTCGATTCCGAATCCTTGATGTCCATGAACAAACTAAAACTTGGACAACTATGGCTCCATGGCTTATTTTGGATACTATAAAATAAGTGGGTACTATAAAACAGCCTGTGATTCTACATCTAGCTTTCAGCGTATTATCCTCACAATTGAAAAAAGTGTAAAAGCAAGTGAATATTAATGGTGTATCAGTAAAAGAAATCCAGGGGAAAATATCTTCTTTATGTACATGTTTTATTCTTTTGCCTTTTTCATTTGCAACTTCATACTGAATTATGGAATCGGGTGATCAAAAAATAAAACCCCTTATATAAAAAATTTTAGAACAGTTCCATGATTAGAAACTCAAATAAGAACGTAACACCCACTGAAACACATCCTCACTTTTTCTTAGTGCTGGCCTCATGGCTGTCTTTGCTTTCTTCGTTGCTATCTCCATTATGTTGTGGCTGGTTGCTGTCTTGAGTGTCAGATCCTCCATTTAGAGTCTTTGAACCTTTAGGATTCCAATGGGAAATGTCAGAGCTTATGAAGTACTTAGAGATATCCGCTAAAGATGCAAAATAAAAAAACACAACATGGCCCTCACGTTTCTAATATTTAATTAGACTTGTTTGAAATCACATTGTAATACAGCCCTCTTGTGAATTTTGGGATTAGGTTTTGATGCTATTTAAAAAAAAAGGAGTAATCATTTCATTAAAAGCTATACTGCTAATTCCTGTCACCAAGAATCCTTTGGGTTGCTAAGGTACCATAAGCAGCAAGGTTACTGTGTGTGTAGATACGGGAAATAGATTATTCATCTGATTATTCCACCTGTTGCTATTACCAAGAAGACTACAGGGTGCTACAACTCTTTAGCACATTGATCGAATCTACTTCTTTGGGAAAAAGATGTAAATCATAATTTTTTTTTTTTGAGTTGGAGTCTCACTGTTGCCCAGGCTAGAGTGCAGTGGCACGCTCATGGCCACTGCAGCCTGGACCTGCTGGGCTCCGGCGATCCTTCTGCCTCAGCCTTCCAAGTAGCCAGAACTACAGGCATGCACTACCAAGCCCAGCTAATTCTTTATTTATCGTATAGACAAGGACTCACCAAGTTCCTGGGCTGGTCTCGAACCCGCGGGCTCAGGCAATCCACTCACCTTGGCCTCCCAAAATGCTGGGATTACAAGCTAAAATCATAATTTTTAAGTAGTTGCTATCTTAGAACAAAGTGTTAAAAGTATTTCCTAATTCATGTTTGTGCTGAATAAGTAACCAAGGACGATTTTTCTGTAAATCTTATTAACAAACCTTTAAGGAAACTTTCATCACTCCCTTAAAAAAAAATCCAACTGCTTTTGAAATGCTGGTTTCTACCTTAAGCAGCTGCTGCCAACAAATTTAATAACGTGGAATTGTGGGAACTGATAAGCATTCTGTTTTAAGAGTCCTTCATAGATACATTCTGGAATGTTTATGGGTAAAATGGTGTCTGGGATTTGTGGTAAAATATTCCTCAGGGATGGCACAGAGAACACTTACGGGGGCACAAAGCCGGATGATCACGCATCGATAGTTGCTGAAGATGGGCGACAGGGACATGGAAGGTTTATTTCTCCACAGGTTAGAAAATGTTCCCTCACAGAAATGAAAATACTGTTTGTAGTAAATGCTAGCAGGATTTTACTACTACTAATTTTAACTTAATGAAAAAGGCAGAAGCAAAGTTTGAGTGCTTTACTACATATATTACACATTCTGCTAAGTGCTTTGTAAGACTTTCCTCATTTAATATGGAGAGTATAGAAAAGTGTTTTGGATTTTAGGATATCTGCATATGCATACCTTAGGGATGGACCCGAGTCTACATACAAAATTCATTTATGGTTAATGTACAACTTACACATGTAACTTAAAGGTAATTTCACAAAGTGATTTTAATAACTTTATGCATGAAACAAAGTTTGTGTATGCGGAACCATCAGAAAGCAAACGTGGCCTCGTCTCAGGCCCCACGTAGACAATCTGTGGTTTCTGGCATCACCGTCGTTCCTGAATTGCCGTGGTACCTACAATCGTTTTCTTATACGTATTTGCAATGTTTAACTACTTTAACAGTAAAACACAAGACACCGTTAATACAGTGAGAAGAGAACGTATTCGGGACAACGAGCCAGCAAGGAGCCTCACCCAAATAGCCGTGTCAGCTGTTCGGCAGCAGCAACAGCCAAACAGCACAGGCTTTCGGGCTCCCTCAAAGAACTGGGTCTTGATTAAAAGTGACCGCACACTGCGTTTTGTTTTGTTGGTGAGAAGAGACGCCAGAAGCACTAAAGGGACCCCAAGGGATGAGGAGGCATTGTGCTGGATGGCTTTTATAATGCCTCCTCCAGCGCCATCTGCCTCATTAACAGCAGTTTTTGTCTTAGAAGTCTTTCATTTTATAAATGGACAGGTTTCTTTTTCTGTTATGAATGCACACTGCCCTAGACCTTCAATAAGCTTATCATGTTTTCACTGTTTTGTCCACAGGCACTTTTTCTGTGGCATTAAGTTAAATTATGAGCCGGGCTCGGTGGCTCAGCCTGTAATCCCAGCACTTTGGGAGGCTGAGGTGAGTGAACTGCCTGAGCCCGCGGGTTCGAGACCCGCCTTGGCAACTTGGCGAGACCTCATCTCCACAATAAATCAAGAAATTAGCCGGGCCTGGTAGCGCACGCCTGTAGTTCCAGCTCCTTGGAAGGCTGAGGTGGAAGGATCGCCGGAGCCCAGCAGACGAGGCTGCAGTGGCCGGGAGCGGCCACTGCACTCCAGTCTGGGCGACAGACTGAGACTCCAACTCAAAAAAAAAAAAAGAAAGAAAGAAGAAAGAAATTATGTTATCAAAGCCATTCTTAAAGCAGTTCTGACAAAAGGGTAAAAAAACTGGCCTCCATATATTTTTTAATCACATACCTGTTTGTTCCTTTTCTACCTTTTTGTTTGGCCCCTTTTTCCCTTGATCTTTGGTTTTATTCGCCTCCTCATGCTGTCTTTGTTCAGCAAGAGATTTATTCAGCACTTGTGTGATCACAGAATCTCCTTCACCGACCAAAAACATGTTCTTAAACTTGTTATACAACATTGTAGACTTTTCCATGATAACCTGACTAACTTTGAATCGCCGTATCTGAGAAAACAATATACATTCATAAAATTGTTTTCCTAATTGATTTTCAAATTTAAATTTAAGTTTTTCATGGAAGTAATGAGAAAACTTGAAAAACCCAGAGGGGTTATAAATCACTTACTTTTTTCAGTGTAGTGATCATCTCTGTGTGTTTCTGAGCTTGTTGCATTGTGACCTGAAGTGAAGCAAGTTCATCCAAGGCCTCAATGCATCTGTTCACATCCTTCATGACAAAACAGTAATGTCCACTGTTAATCAGCGCAACAGGTATAGCCAGTTCTAAAGATCACTTTTAAAATCTCAAGTAAGGAAGTACAAACTAATAATTGTCCTTTTTATCTTACATTTACAGACTTGCAAAACTATGTGAGAAAACAAAATATGAGCCATAACAGCAGCAGTTATTTTTGAATGAGGTTCAACACTTACAAGATTATCAATTTTGAGTGAATTTTTAATCTCAGCATGTATCCTTTGAAGTCGAGAATCCATTGATGTTTCTATAAATTAAAATATGTGAAAAACAGTAAATAGTTTTTCCCGAAACAGTAGTTCTGTATAGTCTAAGCAAAGGATAACGGAAAGACTTGGTGGGTTTTTTCTCAAAAAGCTTCTTAACACATTCGCGACCAGCAAATTTTTCCCTTTCCTAATAATGAGAGCCGGTGAAGACAAAAATCTGAAGCTGGTGGCCGCAAACTTCTGTTGTTAAGCACAAGTAAAATGTTCTTTTCTAAACTGTCACCTTTTTCACAATACAGCTGACAGTTGGAGACATATCCACGATTTGCATCAGACACCACTCTACCATTCCATACTTTGTATTTTTATTTGGCTTATAAACCCGCAAAGACAGTCTTCCACAATAAGGTAGATTCACATCAGCGGCAACCAGGAACAGAATTCAGAATGACGATGTAAATTCACCTCAGTGGACGCGAATGAGTCAATAATCTTTTAAGAGGCTCAATCCATGAACAGCAGCTTAAGTAGAAAACTAAATAGTAGCCGGGCTTGGTGGCTCAGCCTGTAATCCTGTGCTTTGGGAGGCCAAGGTGAATGGATTGCCTGAGCCCGCGGGTTTGAAACCTGCCCAGGCAACCTGGCGAGACCTCATCTCTACAATAAATTTTTAAAAAATTAGCCAGGCGTGGTAGCACGCGTCTGTAGTTCCAGCTACTTGGAAGGCTGAGGCGGAAGGATCGTCGGAACCCAGCAGGTCAAGGCTGCGGTGGCCGGGAGCGGCCACCGCACTCCAGTCTGGGCGACAGAGTGAGACTCCAACCCCCCCCCTGCCCCGCCAAAAAAAAACAAACTAAATAGTTAGCCACCACTTTTAGTATTTGGTTTAGAGAAGCAACATGCAGCATAAAAGTGCAGAAAATCACCATCCAGCTGCATTTTTTCCCCAAAACGAATTGTCTGCATCCAAGAACTCGTCTACACTTCAGCCCCTAAACACCTGCTTTTTCGTTAGATGTTTAATCAAGGGTTTTACCAAAATGGGAAAAGCATCCGGCTTTCGGCAAGGTTATAAAAACTTGACATTAATAATGAGCACTAAAATATAAGGCAACTATAGTAAGATCTTCTGATTTATGACTAAAATAGAACGCAGTTTCAGGTCTCGCCATTTTGCCCAGGCTGGCCTCAAATTGCCTGGCCTCTTGGCCTCCCAAAGTGCTGGGATTGTAGGCATAAGCCACCATGGCAGGCCTACAATGTAATTTATGTAAAATCCATCAAGGATTTGAAAAAGTGTATTCTGTAGGCTACAAGACGGATTCCAAAGCCAATACATTAAGACAGTGTGTCTATATAACTTCCTCTCCGTGGATAACTTTTTATACATCTTAGAAAGTGAAACAACTAACCTCGCTTCTTCTCCACTTTCTTAACTTCTGGCTTCTTTCCTTCATCTTTATTCTGCCTATCAAATGTTAACACAAATATTTCAAAACATTGGAACTTTGTGACTATGATTACCAATGCCCACAATTTCTATATAAAAGCTAAATTTTGTTCCCGATAATCAGCCTAGATCACAAGGAACTGACTGTAGTTCTTAGAACTGTGTGGTTTCACACCATTAGTATAAATACAAGCAAAACTCATATTAATGTCAATCTAATTTTTCACTGACTTCACAAAGTGATCTTAAAACCATCTGGTGAAATTTTCTTTCAACATTATAGTATGGTGTGAAAAGACCAGTTTCAGGGTTGCTGGCCAACAGGCCACAATGGGAAGAGAATACCTAGAAATGCTTAATGGATTCTGTGCCGGTTATTTTTAAAAGCATGTCAAGATAGACCAGTTTAATTGTCCACATCTCCAAAGGGAAGATAAGCGAGGAGGTCTGAAGTTAGCTCCAAGGTGGAAGGGACGGAAGATAACATTGAAAAAAATGGAGGGAGGCCAATACAGCAAACTTAAGGGACAGCCACTAATATTTACTACCACTTCACGAATGAAAAGGTACCGTTTTATTGTCAATCACAAAAATAACCAGTTAAAATTGAAATCTTATGATTTCTAGTACCTTGGCTTCAAGTTCAGGCCATATCATGAACCAATTGAAATAGACAAGAACAAAAAATATCTAAAAATCATGTTTTTTTAAAAAAACTTTATTTTAAAATTTTGGTTACAGTTTCATTTTTTTTCTTAACAAGTCTACTGTTTAATCTCTCAGGATTAAAAAAACAGTTATTAAGATTCTAAAGAATTAAACAACAAAGGAATGTCAAGGGAAGGGCACAACTGCCCTGTTCTCAGGGGTGCAACTGCTATTCCAATTTAACGCCTAGCTTCAAAACAAAATGAATTTTCATATTCTCTAAATGAAATAATGTACAACCACCATTTTCATCTGATGTTATTATAACTTTCAAACACAAGGTTTCATTTTAAGCTTGGTGAAAAAAGAAAAAAAAAAACAGGAATGATGGCCGACCTTAATATGTAGTGTGTACCTTACAGGAAATTTTAACAATCATAACACAGTAATAATGCCATTAGTAATGAAGTCCTCAATTTAGAATCTGGAACATTCTTCCATCAATGGGGGGGAGGGGGGAATTCAGTCCAATGAGTCTGTCTCAAGATCTTCATCTCTTGTTTGCTCCACTTGTGTTCTCTTTTCAGAAACTGGATTAATGCTTTGAGCCCAAAATGAGATATATTTTTATTACTGTAGATTACATGTTGTTTGGCTGGGAATACAATACAATAAACTTTATTTTGCATAATGCATTTCACACAAGCTGCATCTGAAATGCTTTACAGAGCAAAACTGTCCAAGTACAAAGTTTGTAATAACAGGAGAAGGAAAGAAAACACAAATATTAGAATTTGAGAAAGTTACATTGGAGGACATTCAAAAGAAACTGAAATACATAAAGATAATTCTGAAATACTAAAGAAGGATTGGGCTAGAGTTACTAAGCAACAACTAATTTTATATCTTAGCTTTGGGAGCACAATAAAGTCAAAAGCAACAAACAGTCCAACAACTTTTTAGTGAAAAGATAGAAAATGATAGGTGACAAAGGATGACTTAAATATTTACAGAAGTGTCAAAGCAACAGATTAGAGGGGGTAATATTTCTGAGCTTTAGATAATTTCTCAAATTACTCCCTCAAGCAGCTAAAGCTGCTTATGTATCCTCCAAACAAAGAAGCAAATTCAAATAGTATACTTGTAAAGAAAGAGTTTTGGCTTATGAATGTATCATAAAAAACACAAAATTATTCAAGAATAGTTTCACTGCTCATCATTACTTAGTCTTAGTGACCTAGAGCATGTTTTTAAAATCACCCCTTCACTAAAACAACAAAAAAACATAGTTTAGTCAGAATGTAAGACGCTTCACAAAGAAAGAAAAGCATTTCAGAGAACTCAGAAGTGACAGTCTAAAAAGAGCTAGGAAAATAAATGTAATAAAGACATGAACTCTATCCACCATCTTCATCACTGCTGTAATTTTTTCTTCCAGTAATAATTTTATAATGAAGGAGAAAGAAATTACCCATGGCAAGTACTGTCTCCAAGTTCAAAACTTCAGACAAAACAGCCTTGAACTTATTGATATTACACATATATAATGTACACCCTGTCAGCCTTCAGATTTACTTTCACTGGCTTCCTGGGTTTCCAAATGGGCTTTTGTTATTTTTGCTGGTCTTTCGGGGGAGCCTGCTGGTGGTATGATAAATAAGGGCAGTTCCTGCATTCTTTCTCCACCAATATATTACCACCACTCTAGATGTAATATACAAATAAACAGAGGATGAGTACATTTCCTGCAAAGCTACTGACAGTGAAGTCCTACTGTACTTTTAAATTAGAGCCTAATTCACAGCGAGATTGCCTCAGTGAATTTCATCCTCAGAAAAGAATGAAGCCTGAAATTCAATCATCATATAGTAAAGATTGTTCAAACATATGGAAAAAGCCACTTCTTCAAAAGGCTTCCTAACGTCTGGAAAATGAAAGTCTACCATTCAAAAACGTCGTGCTAGCTTTTACAAAGGACCCAACATTTAGAATAAAAAAATACTTACTGCTCAGTTTCCATTTGTTCCTCCTGCTTGCGTTTTCGATCTGCTGCCTCTTTCTCATGTTGACCTTTCAGCATATTTCTTCTGTGAGCAGTCTGAAAGTTTCTCCCACCTTTTCTCTTCTGTTTTGAGAATCGGGATGCAGTTAGTTAACTATTAAGTCCGTGATGAATGCCTACATAATTGCAGTCTTGGGAGCAAGAAGCAACTAGTTTTGTTAAGGGACAAGTAACTAGCGACTTAAAAGAGTCTTTGAATTACACACATCTCTGCTCTAAACTTAACTTTGAGTAATGATTGTGGATTAATAATCTTGTTTTCTTCCCTGCAATAGGAGTGATGTCCTTTTTTAGCACAAAATATGTCAGGCTATTTGCCTTTATGCAGCAATTTGACTTGAGTACTGACAAGCATGCTACTCAACGTATCCAATTTAAAATTTGGGGGCTCTAAAATATTAAGAAATGAGACCAAGATCAGATAAAAGATACAGCCAGGCTCAGTGGCTCAGTCTGTAATCCCGCGCCTTTGGGAAGCTGAGGTGAGTGGATTGTCTGAGCCCGTGGGTTCGAGACCGGCCTGGGCAGCGAGATCTCATCTCTACAATAAATCAAAAAAATCAGCTGGGCGTGGTAGCGCGCGCCTGTAATTCCGGCTACTCGGAAGGCTGAGGCGGAAGGATCGCCGGAGCCCAGCAGGCGAGGCTGCGGTGGCCGGGAGCGGCCACTGCACTCCTGTCCGGGCGACAGAGTGAGACTCCAACTCAAAAAAAGTAAAAAAAATAAAGGATACATTACCTGGATCTGTATCTCTCTAAGGCTATACACAAAATTCTTGTTTTTCTACACAACAGGCTTTACAGCTTTGATAAGACTGCCAAACTGTGGCATCCAAACAAAGTATATACCACTGAAAAAATGTACAATAAATAGGCCTGAAGAGTGTTAAGAATTTCTTTGGGGTAAATAACAAAAATCGGTATATAAACCTACCTCTTTTACATTTGTCAGACATTTGGCATAATCTACCTTTTCTAGCTAGGTGGGGTTAGTAGAAATCTATTCATATTTTCCTACCTGATCATAATTATGAAATGTCGGATTAATTTAGAATAGACAACAAATAAAAATGCTTTCTAACAGAGCTAACTCAAGTCTATTCCAAAGGGTAAGGTCAGCTTGACTTTCACTGATCGTCATAGGCTTTCACAAAAATACTGAAAGCTTACTAGGTAAAGATCTAAAAATACACAAAACTTGAAAACAGAACAGCCATTTTAGACATACGTCAGCTTCCTCCTACCTTTTCGCCTTCTTGATCTTCTCCTTCTTCTTCGGAATCAGAGGCTGATGTAACCCCTGTTTTAGCTACATTTTTCCTTTTTGATTCAACTTCTTTCTTCCCTTCTTTTTTGTCTGGCTCCTTTCTTGGCTTATCTTCTTCCTTCTGGCCTTCTTCTTCCTTTTTAAGCTGCTTTTTAGGTTGTTTTTCCTCTTGCCCCTTTTTCTTACTTTTGTCTTCTTCAGGAACTCTATTTTAGATAATTCAACAAATGGAAAATGAGCTTTGGAAATGTATCATTCATTTACCAGTCATTCAACTAGTTTTCCAGTCAACCGAATGTGTATTTTAGATAGCAATAAGCTGTAACTCATTTTTTAATTAAAGGCAAATCTAAAACATCTTTCAGTAAAACAGAGTGCCTTCTCCATCCAATCATAAAAAGAACTCTAACTGAACATCCTTCTAGTATAAATGAGAAGATATAAGGTGGCTCTTATGGAGGTTAAGTTCATCATATCTATAAGAGCAATTTATGCTTAAAAAATAGACACACTGGGAAAAGAAGAATTGCAGATATGAAGTCAGATATGGTCATCTTAGAACTCAAAGAAGTATTCTTTGCAGGGCAGGGGGCCTCAACTTATGCAAATAATGGTAAATACACACCAATTAAGCATATCAGAGTGCTGATCTGACTAACATGGAAGTCTTCCCACTGTCACTGGATTTCACAGATATCACTAAAACAAGTCAAACTACCTCAAGTGCTCAATAATCCTAATTACCGCTGGATATGTATGCAAATTAGTACTACAGAAGCAGGCTCAAGAAGGAGACTCAAATGATGCAAATGCTAACCACATAATTACTTTTACAATATATATGTTCATCTAAAGCAATTCCTTTATAAAGAAGTACTTAAAATTAAAACAATAACCGTTGGCTGGGCTCAGTGGCGCAGCTTGTAATGCCAGCACTTTGGGAGGCCGAGGTGAGTGGACTGCCTGAGCCCGTGGGTTCAAGACCAGCCCAGGCAACTTGGCAAGACCTCGTCTCTACAATAAATCAAAAATTAGCCGGGTGTGGTAGCACACACCTGTAGTTCCGGCCACTTGGAAGGCTGAGGCGGAAGGATCGCAGTGCCCAGCTGGTAGAATCTGTGGTGGCCGGGAGGATGTCACTGCACTCTAGCCTGGGTGACAGAGTAAGACTCCAATGCAAAAAACTCCCCAAGCTGGGCTCGGTGGCTCAGCCTGTAATCCCACACCTTTGGGAGGCTGAGGTGAGTGGATTGCCTGACCTGCGGGTTCGAGACCTGCCTGGGCAACTTGGTGAGACCTCATCTCTACAATAAACCAAAAAATCAGCCAGGCGTGGAAGCGCACGCCTGTAATTCCGGCTACTCGGAAGGCTGAGGCGGAAGGATCGCCGGAGCCCAGCAGGTCGAGGCTGCGGTGGCCGGGAGCGGCCACTGCACTCCAGTCTGGGCAACAGAGTGAGATACCAACTCAAAAAAAAACACCAAAAAAACAACTCCCCAAAAACCTATAACCTTTTTACTGTCCAAGGAATTTCATTGACGTTTTCACAGATTATACAATTTAATCAATGAACCTGAGAGCTGGAAGGGACTTGCTGTCATCCAGTCCCAACCCCTTCCATTTGACAAATGCGAAAATGATGGTGCAGAAGGTCAAATAACAAGCCTGATACCTTCTAAATCCACTGACCTCCTTCCAGACAAGTGATTCCTTGAACACTTAAGAAACTATTAAGTTAGAAGAGAAAAAATTTACTTTTTGCCTCGCCGGTTTTTTTGTCACATAATTATCACTGAGTATGCTCATTTTCAATGTCCTATGGGCTTCATCCTTTCCTTTGTTTACTTTAGTCCCTGCAGGATTAAAATCATTCTTCACTTTTAATCAATGAAAGAAATTACATGCAAGTAAAACTATCTTCGACGTTTCCACTAATGCAAATATTTTCATAAGTGTCTTAAAAGTGTTAAGAGTCCCATACAAAAAGCATTTTTTTGCAGCTCTTAAGCAACACTGACCAATTTCTTCCCCCGCAGTGTTACATGTATATGGAAGAAAACAGAAGAATGCAAATATGCTCTGGCCCAGCCAATCTGCTTCTAGCAATGTATACTAGCCCATATAGTATTTACTCATGTACAAAACAATAGATGACAAACGTTTTTAAAAACATGTATGCATAGGCTAAAGCTTGAGAATTATGACACAGTACAGTGGATGCCATGCAGCTATTCTATAACAGCTATTCTATAAAAAGTGGCTCCAGGCATATGTTTTTAAAATCTGTCATAAGAAAAGGGATTATTTCAAGGTTTTTTGAATAGCATCAAAGAATTCCCAAGAACATAACTGCTAACTACAAATCAGTCTTTTCCCAATGGTCCTTCTGGCTACCAACCTTCCACGAAATACAGACTTGTGACAATTTTCCTTTTTAGTAGGTCAAGGAACTTCAGGAAAGCCGCATGTACATTTCTTTAGTCTTTTAATGTATGTTCACATAAGCAGAGACTAAGGCAAATGTAACCCCAAACACCGCAGTGTCTTGCTCTTCTGGGCTCCATTCTGCGGCCTGGCCATTTCAGAACCCACTGCAGAGAGTCAGTCGCTAACAGATGCCTGCTGTTCTCAGCGTGAACAGCGGAGGCCCCAAAGGGGCTCGGTAGCTTAGCTCTGTACCTCACTGATGTGTGCCCAGATACACAGTCAAGAACAGCAACAGCCAACGCCCAGCCTGCATACAGCAGGAATACATAAATGCTGTAGCTGCTGTTATTTTAGGGTTGTCTATTGCCCTCAACAAGAAACTCACTAACAGCAAAACTGATACCAGGAACAAAAACCTAAAATAAGTGTCATTGACTTTGGGGCTGGAAAGTTGGAAACCCTAATAGGCACAGTGGATAAAACTGTTGTACTATGATAACGTGAGAGAAGAAAAAGTGTTCAGTGAACTTGGGGCTTTTGGTAAAGATTTCCAAACAGAATATCGGCAGCTTCAGCTGACTGTCATCAAACTGGGCTGCCTTCATCCATCAGACAGACAAGTGATTCCTGAGGGATGGTTTCTCAGGAAAGCCTATAAACTCAAAGCACCTGTAATCAGAAAAGGATACGCATGTCTGGGAAAGGCTTATGCACAGGAAACTGAGTACAATTACACACACACACACACACACAATAAAGTACTGAAATACCAAAGTGACACCAAACTGCATCAAGAGAAAGAGATCTGGAACACGGGACCTCCCCAAAACCTCTGCAGTCTGAAAGCAGGCTGAGAAAGCTGCTCCGCTGATTAAGAAGGTCGATACCTTCTGATCACTGTTTCAGATGCAAGGATGATACTGTAAAAGTAGAGATCTTCCACAGCAATCAACGAAAGCCATGGAGACAAATGGACTGGGAAGGACACTCCTGGGGAAAACTGGGACCTCATCAAGGAGCACTAATCACATCCAAATACAGGGTTCTCACGCTATTTTCCCAGCAGAGTTTCAGATTTCCTAGGGAAGTGTAACTGCAAACACAGACACCTGCAAGGACCCAATTTCTTAATTTCACTATGTAACACTAAATACATGCCGTATTTTTGTGCCACTATTTTTTTAATTGACAAGTAAAAATTGTACATATTTATGGTATACAATGTGATGCTCTCATGGATGTATACATCGTGGAATGGCTAAATCAAGCTATTTAACATATAAATTACCTCACTTATCTTTCTTTTGTAGTGTGAGCTCTTTTTTTTTTTTGAGTCGGAGTCTCACTCTGTCGCCCAGACTGGAGTGCAGTGGTCTCTCCCGGCCACCGCAGCCTCGACCCGCTGGGCTCTGGCGATCCTTCCGCCTCAGCCTTCCGAGTAGCCGGGATTACAGGCATGTGCTACCACGCCTGGCTGATTTTTTGATTTACTGTAGAGATGAAGTCTCGCTGCCCAGGCGGGTCTTGAACCCACGGGCTCAGGCAATCCACTCACCTCAGCCTCCCAAAGGCGCGGGATTACAGGCTAAGCCACCGAGCCCGGCTGTAGTGTGAGCTCTTAACATCTACTCTCCTAATAATTTTCAAGTATATACTATTATTACTTGTCACTATGTTTAGGAATACTTTCCAATTATACTGACAGCAAAATAAAGCTCCTTAAAATAAATACATTTTGGTGGAAAGTACCAATTCTCTAACAGTGTTTCTTAATTAAAATTTTCTATTAAAAAAATCCATTCATTCAAAACACTGTGAAGCTACTTTCTTTCCCCTGTGAGCCAGAGTCTCATTCGATCACCCAGGCTGGAGGGCAGTGGCATGATCATAGCTCACTCCAACTTTGTCCTCCTAGGCTCTGGTGATCGATCCTTCTGTGTCAGCCTCCAAAATAGCTCCAAGACTGCAGTCCTGGGACACCATGCCCAGCTAATTTCTTAATTTTTTTGTAGAGACGAGGTCTCGCTATGTTGTCCAGGCAGTCTCAAACTCCTGGTCACAAGCGATCCTCCGGCCTCAACTTCCCAAAGTGCTAGAATTACAGGTGTGAGCCACCATGCCCAGCTATAAATCTGTTCTTTTTTTTTTGAGTTGGAGTCTCACTATCGCCCAGACTGGAGTGCAGTGGCCGCTGCTGGCCACCGCAGCCTCAACCTGCTGGGCTCCG
>NW_007064892.1:102129-104734 GCF_000164805.1 Carlito syrichta
CCTCAGCCTTCCAAGTAGCCGGAACTACAGGCATGCGCTACCACACCCGGCTAATTTTTGCTTTATTGTAGAGATGAGGTCTCGCCAAGTAGCCCAGGCGGGTCCCGAACCCGCGGGCTCAGGCAATCCACTCACCTCAGTCTCCCAAAGCGCAGGATTACAGGCTGTGCCACTGAGCCCGGCTTTATAAATCTATTCTTAATGGACATACCTCTCACTTGAGCCTTTAGAATCCCTAAATAAATAGCCACAAAAATTTACTTGCTCTTTGTCTAAGCATACTGTACATTCCTTCTGGTGACGTTTCCCAGAAATGAAAAGCTGAAGCGAAAAAGGATCCAGTGGAAAAGAAAGGTGGCTAGGGGAAAGGGGAGAAAAGGAAAACCTTTTTTTTTTTTTTTTTTTGGATAACTACATAGTTATTCCAAAATGCTTCACAATATTAAATTTGCTCTACAAAAACAATTTTAGCCCTATTTTAAAATAAAGCTCCTATTCTGGAGGAGATAAAGATCTGTGGACATTGCTCCAAATATCTTCTGTCTAAAATTCCTGAAATATGCATCTTCCCCTGTTTCTCTATTACAGATTTTTACCCTGCATTACCTAATTATCTTCATAACTCGAAATACTAAGAAAATGTCTTATTCAATTAATGAAATGATAATAACCACATATTTTTCTCAGTTCCCTCAATTATTACTTTACAAAACGTTTCCACATAGTTTTTCCCATAATTTTCAGAAATATCAAAAACAGTAGTAGCAACAAACATCCTGCAAGATAAGAGAAACTGGCAAAAATGCAATGGGATATCTGCTTGCTTAAAGTCCAATGTCTCACTGATTGCACAATCATACATCAAATATCAACTCACATGTCACTCTCTGAAGGGCAGGGCTGTTTTACCATTTTGGGTCTGCCTCTTGGTTTTGGAGTCTTGACTTCTGTAGCTAATAGTCATATGGAAAAGAAAATCAGTAACTACCGGTTTCCCTCAAAGATGCAAATCTCACCCACTTATAAGGGACACATTTTGGGTAAGAATTATTAGTAGTTTATTACAGATACAACTATTTATAAACGTATGCCTCTCTGCCATGGTTCAAAGAAGCAACAGCAAAAAATGTAACAAAGGTATATCCACAGCAGTTTTCAACTTGCTCTTCGTATGGCTGAGCAGGTTTAGAACATTTTTTTCATTGTTTTTTTTAACAGGAATGTCACAAAATTCAACTTCAGAATAGAAAGTAGCACTTACATTCAATATTCATATACTTATTACACTATTACATGTACACACTTTATAACTTGATACTTCTGAAGTTTGTATCAGAATTCATTGAGTTTCCTAGCACCATTAATCTGATCCACTGCAACAATATTAGATTCCAAAGTATTATATAAATAAATTCTCAATTCTTTTTTCTTTTCTGGGTATTACTCACCTTACCCCCTTTCAGTAAGAATTCTATTACGAAGCAGAAAAAGTTTGCTCCATTTTGGATAATTTTCTTAGCCTTAAATGTGATTAAGGAAGATACTTCCAAAATACTTCCAATTTAAGAAAGTATTTTTTAAATAGGCAATGAAAAGAGCAATTATAATTATTCTTTTTTTTTTTTTTTGAGTTGGAGTCTCACTCTGTCGCCCAGACTGGAGTGCAGTGGCTGCTCCCGGCCACCGCAGCCTCGACCTGCTGGGCTCTGGCGATCCTTCCGCCTCAGCCTTCCGAGTAGCTGGAACTATAGGCGCGCGCTACCACGCCCGGCTAATTTTTTATTTATTGTAGAGATGAGGTCTCACCAAGTTGCCCAGGCGGGTCTTGAACCCGCAGGCTCAGGTAATCCACTCCTTTATAAACAAAGACTAATAATTTAAAATATTAATGGCACTAATTTATCAAATGTTGTTTGTCATTGATTATAACCATTTAGAAAGCTTATGACTCATCAGTGAGAGGTAAAACAACCCATTACTCATGGTTCATTTTAACCTCACCACAGCCCCACTGGTCATTATTTACGGAAAATAAAGGATAGAACAAAGTGAAAAAAGCCACAATTATTTCAAATTAAATACTTAGTTACACAGAGCAGAAACAATAACGACTGTCTTGGAAATTTGTATGTTACACATACATAATCCAACTGCTATCCACTTCATTCCAAAGTACCTGAGGCAGCATCATTTTAATGCACTGGAATAGTAACCACAAGCCAAAGAAACATTTCAACATCAAGAATCCTACCTGCAGGCCGTCCTCTTTTAGGACTCACTTTTAGATTAACAGATGCCGTTGCTGGTGTCACCACTCCTGCTTCCTCCGTTTCTACTTGCTTTTCTGCCTGAATTAGAAAGACTTAGTTATTTGCAAGCAGTAGTCACTCAAAGTTTCATTCAATGGTCAAAACATGCTAGTCTATGAGAATGTGAGTTCAAATGTAAGCATAAGCTCTATGTGATGTTAGTTTTCAACTATTGACACAGAGTAACGTCCTCAAACTTAGTTTATAACTCTAGTGAACAATTATTATTATTATTATTTTTTTTTTTTTGAGTCAGAGTCTCACTCTGTCTCCCAGACTGGAGTGCAGTGGCCGCT
>NW_007064892.1:105223-109945 GCF_000164805.1 Carlito syrichta
CCGAGCCCGGCAGGTCGAGGCTGCGGTGGCCGGGAGCGGACACTGCACTCCAGTCTGGGTGACAGTGAGACTCCAACTCAAAAACAAACAAACAAAAAAAATTCTCAACCTAAGAAAAGTCATTAGTAAATATGAGTACTCGACTCAATATGGGGCACAAAGTATAATGCAGTTACGCTATAAGAATGCATAATTGCTATTTCTAATTCCATGACTTTGTTAATATAGGCACATTTTATTTCCAAACTAAGACTGGTATCTCATGTTCTCCCCTAGGTGTTTTTCTTATTTTTCATAAAGAGGAACTTGCTAAAATAGAGTAAGGAATCCTAATGACCACTTGCAAACTATAATGCCCTTTGATAATTTCTGGTACGACTCTCCTTGAGAAGACAACAGCCTCAAGTGAGAATCAGTATTATTAACTTAAGCATGAGAATGGAACCAAGGTTCCATTAGAAAGCAAATTGGAAATTAGAAAGGAAATGCAAGCATGAGGCAGTAGTTAGTACTGATCTCATTGCAGAGGGAGGAAAGAAATGGAAAGAGAAGCCAAAGACCAGGCGGCCCACTGAGAGCTGCTTCCCCACACACCGGCTATCTGAATTCAGCAGTAACTGTGTCAATGGAGATAAAGTAAGCAAGCATTTAACAACAGGCCCAATCCAATCACATCGATTAAAAAAACTTTAACAGGCCGGGCTCGGTGGCTCAGCCTATAATCCCGCGCCTTTGGGAGGCTGAGGTGAGTGGATTGCCTGAGTCCGCGGGTTCGATATCCGCCTGGGCAGCAAGACCTCATCTCTACAATAAATCAAAAAATCAGCCGGGCGTGGTAGCGCATGCCTGTAATTCTGGCTACTCAGAAGGCTGAGGCGGAAGGATTGCCGGAGCCCAGCAGGTCGAGGCTGCGGTGGCCGGAAGCGGCCACTGCACTCCAGTCTGGGTAACGGAGTGAGACTCCAACTCAAAAAAAAAAAAAAAACTTTAACAGTTGCCATGCAGTCAGCGATCTGATTTGTAAAAATTATTCACACATCGACTACCAATGACCAATAATGATCAATAAACTAGTACTAATAAATTGATACTTTCTAGAAAAGTATAATTATGAATGAATATTGGTATAAAGAATGAAAATCTCTAACTCAGCAATTTACTTCTAAGAATTCATCTATTTTTATTAGTTTCTAAAATATTTTATTGTCTTTATAATTGGAACATAATAATGCATACTCAAAGTATTATTAAAATTCATCAAAGGTAACCCTTGAATTGCTCTCAGGTACACTTTAAAAATCCCTCCCTAAAGATCAGCTTAGGTTTTATTTCTAGAATTAAGAACTTACAGACCCACCATCCCTGTCCCAATCCTTACTCTGTAACTCTGGGTCAGGGAACCAGGTACCCGTTTTTATAAAGTACTCCAGGTACCAAAGGTTAAGGACCCAAGACTTTATGGGAGGAGCTCTCTTCCCATTGAAGAGTTAAGAGGACAGTAGTTTTGTAAAATTCAGCTAGAGCTGATTATCCCTACAGTGCAAAATACTCTCCTCACTTGCACTTTCTGCCACTGGAAATAAAAATCAAGACATCAAGTAAGAATTACAGGTAGAGCTGGGCTCGGTGGCTCAGTCTGTAATCCCGCACCTTTGGGAGGCTGAGATGAGTGGATTGCCTGAGCCCGCGGGTTCGAGACCCGCCTGGGCAACTTGGTGAAACCTCATCTCTACAATAAATATTTTTAAAAAAAGAAAAAATTAGCCGGGCGTGGTAGCGCGTGCCTGTAGTTCCAGCTACTCGGAAGGCTGAGGCGGAAGGATCGCCGGAGCCCAGCAGGTCGAGGCTGTGGTGGCCGCTCCGGCCACTGCACTCCAGTCTGAGCGACAGAGTGAGACTCCGACTCAAAAAAAAAAAAAGAAATATTTTGTCTAGAGAGAGGGCAAATTAAGTGATGTGAAATACATACACAATTAAGTATCTTAAATGCAAACAATCCAAACTGACTACAGATTTCCCTCCTCCCGATTTTGCTGGATCAGAGACCCCGAACCCCGGCTTTCATTTCCTGTTTGCTGCCTGGCTCTTCAGCTCCCCCACCCTCCAGGAACTGAGCTTACTTAAAGTCACCCCCCCACAAACCTCACGGGACCTCCAAATGCATCCCCAAGCCCTGAGCATTCTGTTTTGCTGTATCTGTCCCACACCCCTCAAGTGAGGACAACTATCCGGCTCTACCTCATTCCCAACTGCTTGGCCCTGCTGAAAAACAGCGGTACAAAACATGCGCACATTTAACGTAATCTTAGTTGAGACTGCAAAGCCTTTCTTTTTGTTTGTTTGTGTTTTGAGTTGGAGTCTGTCGCCCAGGCTGGAGTGCAGTGGCACGCTCACAGCCTCAACACGCTGGGCTCAGGCGATCCTTCCACCTCAGCCTTCCAAGTAGCTGGAACTACAGGTATGCGCCACCATGCCCGGCTAATTTTTTGATTTATTGTAGAGATGAGGTCTCTCCTGCCCGGGCGGGACTCAAACCCACGGGCCCAGGCAATCCACTCACCTCAGCCTCCCAAGGCGCGGGATTACAGGCTGAGCCACCGAGCTCAGCTTCAAAGCCATTTCTTAATCCTTTATCCCTGTCTGGTCAGGCCCTCTTCTCCCATCAACAGGTGGATAAATGTTCAATCCATTCTTCCTGCCTCCTACTATACCTGAAGTCTTGATCTGCATTACGTAGGGGAGAAGGGAGACTGAGACCAGCAGAAAGGAATTCCCTTCATTTTCAAGTCTCCCGAGAAATTTGTATAGTTTTCTCCACCTTTCCATTCAATGTTCAGAGGTTGAAACGACCATCTGCTCCTTCCGGTTCATTCAGTTTCTTTCAGTGGGCCCCCTTCCACCCCATCCAGCATCTACTTGCATCAAGTAATTCATACTGATTCTTTCTACATCTTTGATGTTTCTTAGTTTTGCCAAATGCATCAAGTCATCTATTGTTTCATTTTTCTTTAAACACATTCCTTAACCATGACAATCCCTGTTTAGTTGCTGCATTCTTCTTCCCTCCAAGCACTTCAAAAGAACCAAGTAACTTTACTTGTAAATACTCAGTTCTCCAACCCACTTAACCGAGGTTCTGTCTTACCACTCAACTAAATGGAGCTCACCTTAAAATATCCTGGAGAAGCCTATTTGGAAAACATCTTACCGAACCCTCTCTGTTCAGGACACTACTGACCACTTCCTCATTCTTAAAATCCTCTCTCCCTTTGTTTAGCTTGATATCCTTAGATTTTTTGACAGTTTATTCTCAGACATAATCTTGCAAGGCAACCTTCCTCTCTCTCCATTATATTCCTTCTGGATTCTGGTTTTTCTGCATTCCTCTCAAGAAACATTCTCCTTTGACCTCGTCTCCTATCTGCTGTCTATTATCTATTATCCCGTCTTTATACCAGAGACTGCATCTTTAACTTTTCTTTTCCCTCTGAGAGGCCAGAATAACGTGTCTTTTCTTCCCTTCCCACAAGCACTTCTCTTGCCACTCCCTCATACCTCTGGTCCCAAATCACACTCCTGCACTCTCAAAATCACGTCTCGGCATCCCAGCCAACACCCTGGAGGCATCCTAGACTCTGCCCCCTCCCTTTACTTCCAATAGACCTCCTCAAGGGTCTCTCATCTGCACCTTTTAAAGAATCCAGGGTACCGTCCTTGTCCTTCCACTGTCATGGCAACTCCTTTGAAAAGGCATTCATACCTGAGTTGGCGGCCAAGTCCTAATTCCCCATTTTGACCCTCTTGCTTTACATATTTTTTTGGCTCAGTAAAAACATAAGATCGATGAGAACAGAGATCTTGTCTTCCTTACTTACTGCTCAATTCCATGCCTGAGCCAGTAAACTCAGGACTAAAATTCTGAGTGAGTTTTACAGTGAACTGCTCTAGCTGTCCCAATCCAATCCCTATCATTCACACTGATTTCAAAAAGCAGGCACTGAGCCAGGCCCATTGGCTTATGCCTGTGATCCCAGCACTCTGGGAGGCTGAGGGAAGAGGACTACCTGAACACAAGAGTCCGAGACTAGTCTGGGCAACACAGAGAGATCTTGTCTCTACAAAAAAAACTTAAACATTAGCAGGACATGGTGGCACACACCTGTAGTCCCAGCTACTTGGAAGGCTGAGGTGGAAAGATCACCTGAACCCAGTAGGTCGAGGCTGCAGTGCTCATGATCATGCCACCACACACCACACTCCAGTCTGGGTAACAGAGACTCAACTCAAAAAAAAAAAAAAGGCATTGAGCCCGGCATGGTGACTCACACCTGTAATCCCAGGTACTTTGGAGGCTGAGGTGGGAGAACTGCTTAAGGCCAGGAGATTGAGACCAGCCTGGGCAACACAGTGAGAACTCATTTCTAAACAAACATCTCTTTCAAGTTGGTCAGGTGTGACAGTGTGCACCTGTAGTCACTGCTGCTTGGGAGGCTGGAGAGCAGGAGTTCAAGGCTGCAGCGAGCTACAGTGACATCCCTGCACTCCAGCCTGGGAGATGGAATGCGCTCTCTTTAAAACTTAAAAACAGCCAGGCTCGGTGGCTCAGCCTGTAATCCCGCGCCTTGGGAGGCTGAGGTGAGTGGACTGCCTGAGTCCACGGGATCGAGACCCGCCTGGGCAACTTGGCGAGACCTCATCTCTACAATAAGTCAAAAATCAGCC
>NW_007064892.1:109965-111470 GCF_000164805.1 Carlito syrichta
TCGGAAGGCTGAGGTGAAAGGATTGCCGGAGCCCAGCAGGTAGAGGCTGTGGTGGCCGGGAGCGGCCACCGCACTCCAGTCAGGGCGACAGAGTGAGACTCCAACTTAAAAAAAAAAAAACTTAAAAAAAAAGAAAGCAACTAAAATTTAAGCTGAATCAATGGCTTCTCATCACTTTTCTAAGTTCCAGTTCTCCAGGACAGCATTGGGGATTTGGGGCACTCATTTATCTCAGCCTTTATGGTATAACAATACCGAAATGCAATATTCAAAAGGTTTGAAATGGGACAGGTGTGGTGGCTATTGCCTGTAATTCCAGCACCCTGGGAAGCTGAGGTGAGAGGAATGCTGGAGTCCAAGACCCCGAGACCAGCCTGGGCAATACAGCAAGATCACATCACTAATATTTAAAAAAATCAAATGAGCCGGGCTCGGTGGCTCAGCCTGTAATCCCACGCCTTTGGGAGGCTGAGGTGAGTGGGTTGCCTGAGCCCGCGGGTTCGAGACCCGCCTGGGCAGCGAGACCTCATCTCTGCAATAAATCAAAAAATCAGCCGGGCGTGGTAGCGCATGCCTGTAATTCCGGCTGCTCGGAAGGCTGAGACGGAAGGATCGCCGGAGCCCAGCAGGTCGAGGCTGCGGTGGCCGGGAGCAGCCACTGCACTCCAATCTGGGCGACAGAGTGAGACTCCGACTCAAAAAAAAAAAAAAAAAAAAAAAAAATCAAATGAATAAAGTTAGTAAAAATGCTTGAAACGAAATGTCCCCTATGTCTCCTCTCTATGTGTTATTCAGACTGCCTCACGTGTCCATCCCTCTCCTTCAGCTGCCTGACAAAATCCTGCTGATACTTTGAAGTCCCCAGAGGACAGAAGCCACTGTAACCATTTATTTTCCTATTTTACTTTCTCATAAAATATTGAACTCTTGGTCTTCTTTGTATCTTTGGCATATAATAATCATTTGAGAAATAAGCAGGTCAGAAAAAGGTGTGAAAAGAACTTCATACACCAGAGAAGAAGCTCACATTTATTAAAAGTTTACTAAGTACCTCACTAACCCTACACTGTCATTTACACTGATCTCATACAATGTTGTGAAGTAACAGTCAACAACATAACAATGGACAACACTTACATAGCACTTATCAGTATTTACGTGCCAGAATCTATCACACACATTTTACATGTCTTAAATAATTTAATTCTCAACAACCCTATGCATATATATTACTATCCATTTTACAGAGAAAACTGAGACTGAGTCAATAAAATAAATGAAAATTAGTGCATCTTATTTTGCCATTCAAGCTATCTTTTCTTTCTTTTCTTTTTTTTGAGTTACAGTCTCATTCTGTCGCCCAGACTAGAGTGCAGTGGCACGCTCCCGGCCACCCCAGCCTCGACCTGCTGGGTTCCAGCGATCCCTCTGCCTCAGCCTTCCAAGTAGATGGAACTACAGGCGTGCGCTACCACGCCCGGCTAATTTTTTCTTTTTTTTTTTTT
>NW_007064892.1:111490-121563 GCF_000164805.1 Carlito syrichta
TAGAGATGAGGTCTCACCAAGTTGCCCAGGCGGGTCTTGAACCCACGGGCTCAGGCAATTTACTCACCTCGGCCTCCCAAAGCACAGGATTACAGGCTGAGCCACTGAGCCCGGCCTCAAGTTATCTTAAGGATGCTATATCACTAAGAAAAGAAACAGTTTTGCTAAGTAAAGAACATAATCTACCCTCTTAAAAAATTTTAAGGGTTTCAAATACAAGGTCAAGTATAAATACAGTTTCATCATCTCCTACCTCCTCCTCAGTCCAACTAAAATTAAAACTTTGTTAAGGTCCCTGTGGGTGGTCAATCAGTGAAATTACCTTTCTCTTTCTCCCTCTTCTGGCAGCTTTTGGAGTGGTTATGTCAACTGCTTTAGTCACATCCTAAAAAAAAAGAAAGAAACTAAATACTGAGTAATAAATTATGTCAGGAATTAAAGAAAATTTGTTAAACTAGTCACAAGCACATTTCCCTAAAAGCACTGGGAAATTTTCCTCGCTTTTTGGACTTCTGAAATAAGATGAAAAGTTTAACATAAAGTGAAAAAAAAGCATTTCTGTCAGATCAAACATAAAAGTCGTGCTAGGTAGTATACTAGGGAATTTATTTAAATTTATAAAACCACTTTTTCTACAGTAGAACTTAGAACTTGAGGGCTATGAGCTTTACCAGGTGGCTAGGATTTTAGAGATCATCTAACAACCATTTCATGAGCCTTAGAAAGACTAAATGAGTAATCTTCACTCATAGATAGTCAGAGTTGGAAATCAACCTAGGTTTTTAAAACTTCAGTTTAATGGCTTTTCCAGTACATCCATCCCACAATCTCTCTCTTCAAAAAATATTCCTAACACTAACCCACACTGTAGTTGGATCTCATGTTTTACGCATAAAAATAACTTAAAATGGGTCAAGCATAGCTCAAGCCTGTAATCCCAGCACTTTGGGAGGCCGAAGCGAGAGGACTGCCTGAGCCCAGGGGTTCGAGACCAGCCTGGGCAACTTGGTGAGACCCTGTCTCTACAATAAATGAAAAAATTAGCCGGGTGTGGTAGCACATGCCTGTAGTTCCTGCTACTTGGAAGGCTGAGGTGGAAGGATCACCTGAGGCCAGGTCGACACTGGGGTGGCCATAAGCGTGCCACTGCACTCCAGCCTGGGCAAAGGAGTGAGACTCCAACTCAAAAAAAAACAAACAAAAAAACTTAAAATGAAAACATCTATGCATCTTAAAGGAGACAAGTCTTAAATATTTTCTCATTCATTTTTCTTTTTTTTTCTTCTTCACTTTCTCATGAGTAGTCTGTGATCATTCAACATTGGTCCTCAATTTTTCAACTACTTTAAGACCTACTCTCTACTTTGCCATGGTCAACTCATTTTTACCACTCCCTCCTTGCAATAAAATGGATTCAGAAAGTAAGAGAACCAAAACATACCTCATTGCTGCCTTTTTCTTCATGGTCAGTATCTTCCTTTGAAACACTAGTTTCTTTTTCTTCAACTTCAACATCAGATGATGCATTTGATTGTTTAGCTGATGCCTGTGAGGAATTAACACATGAATTTCACAAAATAAGGTTTTATCCCAATTTCAAAGCTTTATACTCATGAAAAATCAAAAGCCTGTTTGCAAGAAAGTCAGAAAAGTACCCTGATTTCAGTTCCATAGGACACTCTTAATATACACAATCATAAAATGATTTTAAATGCTATCATTTCTCTCGAGGTCTTATAAAGGACTGTATCCCTGTATACTTCAATGCATCCAAGTGCACTGGATAAAATAGAAAGGCAGAGCCAAAGTGCAATTACAAAAAATACTGTTTGGAAGATCTAACTGTAAATACCAACAAGATACAATGTAAGTTGATTCAGGACAACTGTCATATGCTACATTCAAGTACTGAAATGTTCTGGCGAAAGAAGCTTGCTTATCTGCACACCCTAAGACAAAAGGCCTTAGCAAAAGGATATACAGCTCAGCTTTAAAGACTTTGATCCATATCTCAAACTCAGTTTATGTGCCGCTGAGAACATGTCTGGGCCTGGGAATCAGAGTACTTCAAATCAGCACATTCTAGTATTGGTAAGGACGGAAAGCCATTTAGCTTCAAAATTCATTGTAACATAAAAAATTCCAAGTCCATATGGTGAAAACTACCTGGAGATAAGTGGACAGATGGGAAAAGAGGAGAGTTGACCATACTGGGCAATGTGAAGGATGAAAAAGACCCTACAGGGACAATAACAGGACAGACAATCCCAAATGACAAAATGTTAGTTTCAGAAGACAGTGTTATCTGTTTAGACAGACACTCTGCCATTAAAAAGTCAAGGCAGCAATGATGGGAGACCATGCATCCATTCACCAAATATTTACAGAATATCTCTTCTTCCCACACACATACATGCTGGGCATAGAGGACATCCAACTTCTTTGTTCACAGAGCTCATGTAACAATCCATGGCAGTTACAGACAAGTACAGAAGCAATTACAATATGGTACGATGAGTCCTGTAACAAATAAGTACTGGGTGGTAATGAAGGCACTTTTGATCATTTAATGCAGCCCTGGAGCATCAATGAAGGATTTTTATATTCCAGACAGAAAAGCATCTGAGTCGGGCTCGGTAGCTCAGCCTGTAATCCCGCGCTTTGGGATGCTGAAGTGAGTGGATAGCTTGAGCCTGCGGGTTCGAGACCCGCCCGGGCAACTTGGTGAGACCTCATCTACAATAAATCAAAAAATTAGCTACTTGGAAGGCTAATGCGGAAGGATCGCCGGAGCCCAGCAGGTCGAGGCTGCGGTGGCTGGGAGCATGCCACTGCACTCCAGTCTGGGCAACAGAGTGAGACTCCAACTCAAAAAAAAAAAAAAGAAAAGCATCTGAAAAGTTCTCCAAGGTGAGAAAAAGCACGACATGTGAAGAACTAAAAAACCTTACAGGTGTAAGAGGAGAGAGCTGCAAAATGTGCCATCTGTTGCTACCTCCTTCTTCAGGGTCACTCATGCTCCTCCCATGCACCTCAAGTCTTAGCAAGAGAGCTTTTATTGATGAATGAGAAACTGTCCCAATAATATTTTCATAAGGATCCCCTCCCACAGGTCCATCATAAAACCTGGTGTATTTTAAGTCATAAGCAGCTCTAAAATATCCGGATGAGAATATGTACACAGAGTGTAACTGACAACATGGAAACATTTTTCTAACTAACATCAACAGCGAACCAGGAGGTCACTTCGTTTGGCAACACATATGCTAAAACTGCGACGATACAGAGAAGATTAGCATGGTCCCCGCGCAAGGACTGCACGCCATTTCCTGGAGCCTTCCATATTTTTCACTGCTGGGAGGCGGGTACATAATGTTAATAAGGCTACCTGACCTCAAATAAGGCAAAGTGGGGACCAAAGGGAAACCCAAAGTTTACCTGTACAATAACTACTTATCTACCCAATCCTGAATTGTACTCCCCATCTTTAAAATAAATAAAAACAAATTTAAAAAAATACCAGGCAACCCCTTTGGGTCCCCTCCCACTGTGGGAGCTTTTCTGTCCTCTCAATAAATCCTGTTTTAAAAACAAACATATAAAAAAACAAAGTAAGATAATCAATATTTTCTGTTGTTTGATAAAAATGATACAAACTGGGTAAAGGCAAGCCACTCCATAAAAACTTAGTATCACATATAAATTAAAAGTTCTGGACACATGGAAAAAAATGGGACTACTCTTCTGATATCAGTAAGTATAAGTTGCATAGTGCTATAAGTACATTCGTCACTATGTAATTTAATTAATATGAGATTCATATTCTAATACTTATTTATAGATCTCAAAATTAAAGAGAATAAGAAAACTTAAGTAAACGACTTGTAAGTTACAAACGCACAGTTTAGGAGAACTATACATACAGGTGGTATTAAATTTGATGATGTATTAAATAACCTCTGAATCAGGAGACATTCAATAATTATCTCCCAATCTTCTGAGATCTCTTTAACCATTCAAGAAAGAATTTAATCAATTCAACTACAAATAAAAGGTCAAGGATCAACCTCACAAACAGAACAAAATTTAATCTGAAATTCAAAGGCTCTTAAATTAATATAAATTTTTTCCTACAGCTAGGATACTGATTATTCCCCAGGGTTAAATAAATAATACTAAATTTTACATAATATGACTCACCTGTTGACTTGAAAATTTCACTTTTGGATTGTTATCGATCTCCCATAAACCTTCATTAAAACCTTTTCGTTTATTTGGTTTGCCATACTTTTCCTTATTTTCTGAGTAAGGAAATATATCCTTTGGTCCTAAAAAAGCACTAAAACAGAAGGTAGAAGGATTGAGTATAAAGTCACTTCAATTAAATATATAAGTCAGTTCTTAAATAGCACTCACTACCTTACAATGCAATTACCAAAAATATTTAAACTGCATTATAAATCTTATATAAATTAAGGGTAGACAAATAAATACAATTATATTTAATTCCTAATACTTTTATTAAATTCAGCAACAAGCTCCTCAATCCATAATTTTATTTAATAAAACCACAAAACTAGCTGGGCTCGGTGGCTCAGCCTGTAATCCCGTGCCTTTGGAGAGGCTGAGGTGAGTGAATTGCCTGAGCCCGCAGGTTTGAGACCCGCCTGGGCAGCAAGACCTCATCTCTACAATAAATAAAAAAAATCAGCCGGGCATGGTAGCGCATGCCTGTAATTCCGGCTACTTGGGAGGCTGAGGCGGAAGGATCGCCGGAGCCCAGCGAGGCTGCGGTGGCCGGGAGCGGCCGCTGCACTCCAGTCTGGGCGACCGAGTGAGACGCCAACTCAAAAAAAAAAAAAAAAAAACAAAGAAAACCCCACACAACTTGCACAATGTGAATATACTTAACACTACTGAACTATACACTTAGATTGCACCCCAAATAGAATTTGATTTCAAAATAACTTGATATATTACACAATACACAAAATTGTCAACAAAGAGTATTATCTAAGTACATGACTTTTTGTTTGCTTGCTTGTTTGTTTGTTTTGAGTTGAAGTCTCACCCTTTGCCCAGACTGGAGTGCAGTGGCCACTCCCGGCCACCGAAGCCTCGACCTGCTAGGCTCTGGCGATCCTTCTGCATCAGCCTTCCAAGTAGTTGGAATTACTGGCGCACGCTAGCGCTACTACACCCAGCTAATTTTTTGATTTATTGTAGATGAGGTCTCACCAAGTTGCCCAGGCAGGTCTTGAACCTGTGGGCTCAGGCAATCCACTCATCTCAGCCTCCCAAGGCGCGGGATTACAGGCTGAGCCACCAAGCCGGACTTAAGTACATGATTTTCTAAAAATTAGTGTGAGTTCAGAATTTTATTTTACTCAACTGAAGGAATCTGATGTTATAAACAATTTCCTCATTCACACACACAGACAATTCTTACAAAGTTACTGTGAAAACTAAATCAGGGAATACTGAAACCACTGCTCCTAAGGAAAATACAGGGTTAAGTTCCTATATTCACATTTTAATACAGTACATAAATTCATTTTATGTGTTTCTGTTCCTAAAGACACCTTATTTAATATATATCGGTAACTCATAAACACTGAACTCAAAGCCAAGTGCTTACATGACATGTATTTTCTCTGTAAGACACAACATAACCTTCCTGTACTTAAGAACTCTAGACAAGTCGGGCTCAGTGGCTCAGCCTGTAATCCTGCGCTTTGGGAGGCCGAGGTGAGTTGATTGCCTGAGCCCACAGGTTCGAGACCCACCTGGGCAATGTGGCAAGACTTCATCTCTACAAAAAATAAAAAAAAATTAGCCGGGCGTGGTAGTGTACACCTTTAGTTCCAGCTACTTGGAAGGCTGAGGCGGAAGGATCGCCGGAGCCCAACAGGTCGAGGCTGCGGTGGCCAGGAGCGGCCACTGTACTCCAGTCTGGGTGACAGAGTGAGACTCCAACTCAAAAAAAAAAAAAAAAAGAACTCTACACAGTGGTTCACGCCTGTCATACCAGCGCTTTGGGAGGCGGAGGCAAGAGAACTGCCTGAGTCCAGGGGTCTGAGACCAGCCTGGGCAACTTAGCGAGACCTTGTCTCTACAATTAAAAAAAAAAAAAAAAACCAGCCAGGAATGGTGGTATGCACCTATAGTTCCAGTTACTTGGAAGGCTGAGGTAGAAGGGCCGCCTGAGTCCAGCAGCTCAAGGCCACAGTGGCCATAAGTGTGCCACTGCACTCTAGCGTAAGCAACAGAGTGAGACTCCGGCTCCAAAAAAAAGAATACTAGATAGCACTTTAGCACTATGTTTGGGAGGTATCTGAAATAGTAAAATGAACAAAAAGCACAAAAATGCAAAAACCCATGGTACTAACCAGACTGCAAAAAGTTCTCATTTCCTGCAAAAAAGACGCTTGTTTATAGTATGAGTGCTGTAACAAGCAAAGCAAAGTAAAGCAAAGCCAACGCTGCGGCTCACACCTGTAATCCCAACCCTTTGGAAGACCAAGGCGAGAGGATTGCTTGAGCCCAGAAGCTCGAGACAAGACAGCTTGGGCAAGATAGTGAGCCCTCGTCTCTACAAAAATAAAAAATAAAATAAAAAAGGTGGCCAAGTAGCAGGTGCCTATAGTCTCACCTACCTGGGAGGCTGAGGCAGGACTGCCTGAGACCACAATGTTGAGGCCACAGTGAGCCATGGTCACACCACTAGCCTCGGCAAAGAAGCAACGGACTGATGCCAAAAAAAAAAAAAAGAAAAAGAAAAAGGAAAGAAAAGAAGAAAAAAGAGAGCAAAGCATTCTCCCATTCAACCTCAGCTGGGAATGTACCATCAGGTGACTCGAATGTTTCTACTACTCTGTACTTGTTAGTGAATGACCTCAAAGACACTGCAATATTTTAGTGAGTAGGCAATTTCACCCGAAACCCATAAATAACGAGCAGCAACTTTGTGTTGTGTGTATATGAGGGAAGACCCAAGATAACTGGAATTTATTTAAAAGAAATCGTATTTATTCTTACATGTTTAAACTTCATTTACTTCAAAGTGCCCTGTTTGATGCAATATACCTACCAAGATGCTTTTTCTACTGATCAAAACAGTTTTTGAACTTATTTTGGGTGCCTTTTAAAGCATCTCTGTTTTTTGTCTTACCCCTTCCATAACAATAAAATGTTTCCCTCTGAGAACTGTTTTCCACTGGAGAAACAAAAAAGTCGCTCTGGGCGGGGCAAATAGGGAGGGTGGGGAACAGGAGTCACCCTTCGGGAGGTCTGTAGGAGTCTGCCAAGTGTATAAAGGAACACACATGTAGGTACGAGTTTTTCTTTGTTTGGGGTATTTTTGCAATGATGGCTGATATATGTGTGCCTTCCAAAGCAACAGGAAGATAACTGATCCTCATTTCCTCCAAAATATACTGAAGTTAAAAATTATAAATATCACAAATTGCTTGTCTGCTGAAATTCTGTAATAATTGGGGATCTAATGAGTAACAGTTAACACTCTAGTTAGAATATTTTGCCGGGCTCGGTGGCTCAGCTTGTAATCCCGCGCTTTGGGAGGCTGAGGTGAGTGGATTGCCTGAGCCTGTGGGTTCGTGACCCACCTGGGCAACTTGACGAGACCCCATCTCCACAATAAATTTTTAAAAAGTTAGCCAGGCATGGTAGCGCACGCCTGTAGTTCCAGCTACTCAGAAGGCTGAGGCGGGAGGATCGCCAGAGCCCAGCAGGTCGAGGCTGCGGTGGCCAGGAGCATGCTACTACCCTCCCAGTCTGGGCGACAGAGTGAGACTCCAACAACACACACACACACACAAAAAAAAAAATTCAGGCTTTTGCTAGCATCATTTTTGTCCACAATCTCAAATTAAAAAAATTAATGTATATAGTTAAAACATTCTTCTTTTTGAAATCAGTTTCAAATTCCAGGTAAATGACTTCAATTAAACCTCCATCAACATATATTTCTCATCCAGGCAGGGTGACTCTCGCCTATAATCCCATAACTTTGCGAGGCCAAGGCAGGAGGACAGCTTGAGTCCAGAAGTCCAAGAACAACCTAGGCAACATAGCGAGCACTAGCTTCCACAAAAAACTTAAAAATTAGCTGGGTGTGGTGGTGTGCACCTGTATATATAGAAATAAATAAGCTGGGCTCAGGTGGCTCAGCCTGCAATCCCGTGCCTTTGGGAGGCTGAGGTGAGTGGATTGCCTGAGCCCGCGGGTTCGAGACCCGCCTGGGAAACTTGTCGAGCCCTCATCCCTACAATAATTCAAAATGAGCCGGGCGTGGTAGTGCGCGCCTATAGTTCCAGCTACTTGGAAGGCTAAGGCGGAAGGATCGCCGGAGACCAGCAGGTGAGGCTGTGGTGGCCAGGAGCAGCCACTGCACTCCATCCAGTCTGGGTGACAGTGAGACTCCAACTCAAATAAATAAATACATACATACATACATGTAGAAAAATATGTATATTTCTTGTTAGAAGAAATTCAATAAAATTCTCCCTCCTAAAACCCCACAAAGACAACAGTAAAGGAATTATTTTAAAGGTATAAACCAGTATGGTCAAACAAGATGAAAGAGACAAAATGTGGAAGTTAAGAGGAAGACTGAAAAGGTTGGAATCTTAACACTCTAAATTTATAGTTTAAAATCCCCAAAGGACTCAAAATTGGTAACTTTGGGAAGTAGGGGAAAACCTTAAAAACACTTAATTACAGGAAAATGTTTTAAAACCTCAAATGTGGGTGGTATGACTAAGTCTAAAAGCCATTGAAAAAACTGTGGGCTGGGCTCGGTGTCTCAGCCTGTAATCCTGTGCTTTGGGAGGCCAAGGTAAGTGAATTGCCTGAGCCCAGGGGTTCGAGAACCGCCTGGGCAACTTAGCGAGACCTCATCTGTACAATAAATCAAAAAGAAAAAACTGTGTATAAAGGTTTGAGATAAAATTTTTTTAACATGGATTTTTCTTTTTTTTGGTTTTTGTTTTTTTTGAGTTGGAGTCTCACTCTGTCGCCCAGACTGGAGTGTAGTGGCCACTCCCGGGCACCTAGCCTCGACCTGCTGGGCTCCGGCGATCCTTCCGCCTCAGCCTTCCCAGTAGCCGGAACTACAGGCACACGCTACCACGCCTGGCTGATTTTCTGATTTATTGTAGAGATGAGGTCTCGTCAAGTTGCCCAGGCGGGTCTCGAACCCATGAGCTCAGGCAATCCACTCACCTCTGCCTCCCAAACCGTGGGAATACAGGCTGAGCCACCGAGCCCGGCTGGATTATTTTTCTAAACCTCAAAACACAGTCCTCACTACTCTGCATGGCAATGTTGGACTGCAAAAAATGACTGTGCAAGGCAATCTTAATAATCAATGAGAAAAATTATGACTTTTCCATGACCTTTAAAATCTGTCAAAACATTAAGTCTGTTACTGACAGTTATAAAAGTGTAAGGAAGCCGGGCTCGGTGGCTCAGCCTGTAATCCCGCGCTTTGGTAGGCTGAGGTGAGTGGATTGCTTGAGCCCGTGGGTTCGAGACCCGCCTGGGCAACTTGGCGAGACCACATCTCTACAATAAATCAAAAATTAGCCAGGCGTGGTAGTGCGCGCCTGTAGTTCCAGCTGCTTGGAAGGCTGAGGCGGAAGGACCGCCGGAGCCCAGCAGGTCAAGGCTGCGGTGGCCGGGAGCGCCACTGCACTCCAGTCTGGACGAAAGAGTGAGACTCCAACAACAACAACAATAAAAAAAGTGTAAGGAAACAAAACAGTAAAACCAATACTTATTTAGTACACAGTGTAACTTAAACATTAGGGACAATGAGACTTAAGTGTGTCATTTCTTGTAAAAAAAAAAAAGAAATTATCAAGTAGTTTGCAGAAGACATGCCTTCTGATGATGTAACTTATGATATGTAATGAGCTAATTTCTATGTCCTGGCAAACTGTCATACTCTTTTATATGTTTGGATCGGCTTCTAACATGTCATCCTTTGCGTTTTCTTTTTTTTTTTTTTGAGATGGAGTCTCACTCTGTTGCCCAGACTGGAGTGCAGTGGC
>NW_007064892.1:121779-130927 GCF_000164805.1 Carlito syrichta
ATCCACTCACCTCAGCCTCCCAAAGGTGCGAGATTACAGGCTGAGCCACCGAGTCCAGCTCCTTTGCACTTTCAATGCCGTGAAGCTTCATTAATGTTTCTGTTGGCATCACCTCCCCTGGGATATCTCATCCTTTCCATTACAACCACCTTCCCCATGTTGATAAACTCGCCTTCACTAAATTCCTATGGCTGGACACACTGCATACCATCTGTATACCTGAGGTTAGCTATTTATTCCATGACTCCATTTATATTCAGCTCAAATTTTACAATTAGCATTATTACTATTTTCGCTGCACTTTTAATCTTTATTGGTCAATTCCCTCTTCTGTTTATTTTAGTAAAATGTCACATGAATGTATAATCATTGGCAGACAGAGGTCAACTGTACATTCAGCTGTCTGTCTGTGACTGCAGAAAGAGACATATGGCAACAAATCAAGAAGCTTTGAAAGTAACACGATAGGCAACCACAATTTACACCTTAATTTGTGAATGGCAAGCAGCAAATTTTGTAGTTTACACAATTACAGTTAATTCAACAGGGTGAAATTTTAACCACGTTGTTAGGAGACTGATGTTATTTAACTAAGTCACAGAAACTGAAATGTGTGCATATGGGAGCTGTGCGAAGCTAAGAACTGCCTGTACCCTTCTGTCCTCTTCATGCTTTGATTTTAAGCTCCACTTTTATCAGACAGCAGGACTGCTTGCTATTCCTGCCTTCTTTGAGACTGCATCGCATCATAATGTGGTCTTGGTTAAGCCCTGCCTCACAAAATGACACATAGCAAGACAGTTCATTAGTATAATCTGAAAGCCTTACTTCTATGTACTCATAGAACATAACTTGATTTTATTCATATTACTTCATTTTACATATACATTTTAATTACAATTGTTTAATTTTTATTTTTAACTTTACTGAATAGATTTTTTAAATTCTCCCCTTGCTCCTCCCAGATTCACATTTACCTGCATTATTTTATTAACCATTTTGTTCATATAACATCATACATAAGCCAAAAATTAAATAACTATGCCCTTCCAAGTGAAAAAATCTTTACGAATCTAAATTCACTCTAAGTATATATAGATTGTTAAAAAATTCACACATGAAAAGATGCTCAACAGAGAAATGTAAATTAAAAAAAATCACAAGAGGCCGGGCTCGGTGGCTCAGCCTGTGATCCCAACATTTTGGGAGGCCGAGGTGCGTAGATTACCTGAGTCCAAGGGTTCAAGACCCGCCTGGGCAACTTGGCAAGACCTCATCTCTACAATAAATAAAAATTGGCCAGGCATGATAGTGCACACCTGTAATTCCGGCTACTTGGAAGGCTGAGGCAGAAGAATCATTGCAGTCCAGCCGGTCGAGGCTGCAGTAGCTGGAAGCGTGCCACTGCACTTTAGTCTAGATGACAGAGTGAGACTCCAACCCCCCAAAAAAACTACAAGACACTACTTCACTCCCACTAGGATGGCTATAACAAAACTGACAGAGCCGGGCTCGGTGGCTCAGCCTGTAATCCCACGCTTTGGGAGGCTGAGGTGAGTGAATTGTCTGAGTCCGCGGGTTCAAGACCTGCCTGGGCAACTTGGCAAGACCTCATCTCCACAATAAATCAAAAATTAGCCAGGCGTGGTAGCACGCGCCTGTAGTTCCAGCTACTTGGAAGGCTGAGGTGGAAGGATCGCCGGAGCCCAGCAGGTCGGGGCTGCAGTGGCCAGAAGCGGCCACTGCACTCCAGTCTGGGCGACAGAGTGAGACTCCAACTCAAAAAAAAAAAAATGACAGATAATAACAAGTGTTGGCAAGAATGTGGAGAAATCGAAACCCTCATACACTGTTAGTGGGAATATAAAACAGTGCAGCAGACTTGGAAACAACCTGGCAATTTCTCCAAAAAAAGTTATCGTTAGACCCAGGAATTTCACAGAAATGAAAACAAATGTCCACACAAAAACCTGGACACAGCCGGGCTCGGTGGCTCGGCCTGTAATCTCACGCCTCTGGGAGGCTGAGGTGAGTGGATTGCCTGAGCCCGCAGGTTCGAGACCCGCCTGGGCAGCAAGACCTCATCTCTACAATAAATTAAAAAAAAAAAAAAAAATCAGCCGGGCGCAGTAGTGCGCACCTGTAATTCCGGCTACTCGGAAGGCTGAGGCGGAAGGATCGCCGGAGCCCAGCAGGTCGAGGCTGCGGTGGCCGGGAGCGGCCACTGCACTCCAGTCTGGGCGACAGAGTGAGACTGCAACTCAAAAAAAAAAAACCTGGACACAAATGTTCACAGCAGCATTATTCATAAAAGCCCTATGCGGAAACAACCCAAATGTCTATAAAGTGATCAATGATACAATATGGTAGAACAATATTGCGAAGTATTATTTGACAATAAAAAATAACAAAATACTATCACAGACTATATCACGGATGAACCTTGAAAACATCATGCTAGGTTAAAAAAAGCTGGCCGCAGAGACGACATGTTATATTTATACAAAACATTCCATCTATATGATGTGCCCAAAACAGCGAAGTAGATGAGTGGTTGCCTAGTCCAAGGTGGGAGGGAGAATTGGAAAGAAATGAGAATTGCTAATGAGTAGAGGGCTTGTGGGAGGGGGAGCGGCGTGACAAAAATATCTTAACACGATTTTTAGGGAATACCACATCCTATCAAAACAAAATAATGCATAGTCTCACCAACTAGATCCATTGTCTTCAGTCCACTTATTTTTACACACACAAGTAAATAATTTCAATGTATATGATACATACTCGTAAGTACACCTCATTTTTTTTTTTTGAGTCAGTCTCACTGTCACCCAGGCCGGAGTGCAGTGGACGCTCACATCCACTGCAGCCTCGATGTGCTGGACTCAGATGATCCTTCGGCCTCAGTCTTTCAAGTAGCTGGAACTACAGGCATGTGGCACCATGTACGGCTTTTTTTTTAATTAATTTACTTATTTATCTATTTATTTAATCTATCTATCTATCGATCTATTTATCTATTTAGTTATTTATTTATTTTAGAAACAAGATCTCGTCAAGTTGCCCAGGCTGGTCTCAAACCCTTGGGTTCAGGCAAATCTCTCACATCTCCACCTCCCAAAGTACTGGGAATACAGGTCTGAGTCACCGTGCCTGGCCCTGCAAGTTCCTTTTCTTTTTTGAGTTGTAGTCTTATTCCGTTGCCCAGACTGGAGTGCAGTGGCACATTCCTGGCCACCCCAGCGTCGACCCACTGGGCACAAGCGATCCTTCTGCCTCAGCCTCCCAAGTAGCCAGAACTACAGAAGCACACTACCATACCCAGCTAATTTTTGATTTACTAGAGAGATGAGGTCTCACCAAGACGCACAGGCTGTTCTCAAACCCATGGGCTCAAGCAATCCCCTCACCTCGGCCTCCCAAAGTGCTGGGCCCTGAGCCACCACGTCTGGCTAAAAGTCCCATTTTCTTTTCTTTTCTTTTTTTTTTTTTTGAGTCAGAGTCTCACTCTGTCGCCCAGACTGCAGTGCAGTGGCCACTCCCGGCCACCGCAGCCTCAACCTGCCGGCTCCGGCAATCCTTCCGCCTCAGCCTTCCGAGTAGCCGGAATTACAGGTATGCGCTACCACGCCCGGCTGATTTTTTCATTTATTGCAGAGATGAGGTCTCGCTGCCCAGGCGGGTCTCAAACCTGCGGGCTCAGGCAATCCGCTCACCTCAGCCTCCCAAAGGCGCGGGATTACAGGCTGAGCCACCGAGTCCGGCTTGAAAGTCCCATTTTCAACAACATACTGATTCTAACTTGCTGTTTCATATCCCTATTATTAAATCATAAAACATGAAACGTACTGTCTTATAAGATTTTATATTTTACAACCACATGCATTATTCTATAATAGAAAAATGGTTCAATAGACAACTGAATATGCATGTACTATGTGGCATGAACCTGCTGGTAGAGCTAGAACAAAATATTTCATCTCATTATTTGTTATAAAATTTAAGAGAGGCCAGGCTCAGTGGCTCAGCCTGTAATCTCAGTGCTTTGGGAGGCTGAGGTGCGTGGAATGCCTGAGCCCGCGGGTTTGAGACCCGTCTGGGTAACTTGGCGAGACCTCATCTCTACAATGTATCAAAAAATTAGCCAGGTGTGGTAGCGCACGCCTGTAGTTCCAGCTCCTCAGAAGGCTGAGGCGGAAGGATCGCTGGAGTCCAGCAGGTTGAGGTTGCGGTGGCCGGGAGCGGCCACCGCACTCCAGTCTGGGCGACAGGGTGAGACTCCAACTCAAAAAGGATAAAACAAAAAAATAAAATTTAAGAGAAACCATACAAGTTCCACACCAATACACGCAGCTATGAAAGTTATACCGAACTAGTATGAAGAAAATAAAACCCTATCGTGTAATTCATTCCTTGATTTCTTTCTTGTGACCACTGCCAACACCTCTTCACTCACCATCACTCCTAAAAGTATAAATTAGACAAGTTTTTGTTTGTTTTGAGGCAGGGTCTTGCTATGCTGCCCTGGCTGGTCTTGAACTCCTTGGCCTCAAGCAATCAGCCCACGTCAGCCTCTCAAAGTCTGGAATTACAGATTTGAGCCACTGTGCCCAGCCTAATTATACTGATTTTAAAACAACCTGTGAAGCCAGGCTCTATGGCTCAGCCTGTAATCTCAGCGCTTTGGGAGGCTGAGGTGAGTGAACTGCCTGAGCCCACGGGTTTGAGACCCGCCTGGGCAGGCGAGACCTCATCTCTACAATAAATCAAAAAATTAGCCAGGCGTGGTAGCGCGCGCCTGTAATTCCGGCTACTCAGAAGGTAGAGGCGGAAGGATCGCCGGAGCCCGAGAGCGGCCATTTCACTCCAGTCTGGGTGATGGAGTGAGACTCCAACTCAAAACAAACAAACAAAGAGTAGTAGTCCCTCAATTAGCAAAGGTAATTAGTCAGCAAAACTTCAACCGAGGTCCAGCTCACGCCTATAATCCCAGCAGTTTGAGAAGCCGAGGTGAGAGGATTTCCTGAGCCCCAGGGTTTGAGACCAGCCCGGGCAACTTGGCAAGACCTCATTTCTAAAATAAACCAAAAAAAATTAGCCAGTAACCGGCTTTTTTTTTCTTTTGAGTTGGAGTCTCACTCCATCACCCAGGCTGGAGTGCAGGGGCACGCTCACGGCCACCGCTGCCCCGACATGCTGTGCTCCGGTGATCCTTCCGCCTCAGCCTTCCAGGGAGCCGGAACCACAGGGGCACGCTACCATACCCGGCTTATTTTTTTTTTTTTGGTTTATTGTAGAAACGAGGTCTCGCCAAGCTGCCCGGGCTGGTGTTGAACCCCTGGGCTCAGACAATCCCCTCACCTCGGCCTCCCAAAGTGCTGGGATTACAGACTTGAGCCACTGAGCCTGGCTGTAACTGATATTTATTTAGTGTTCAAAACATGCCAAGCACCGGTCTAATCATTTTTCATGTAATAACTTGTTTGCATCCCAAAATTCTGAGGCAGAATTATATTATCCCCATTTTATGCAAGGGAAAGAAAAGGACACAAAGATAAGTAACCTGCCCGAGGTCATCAAGCAGGTAAAGGGGCAGTCGGGATTCAAAGACAGATTTCCAGTCTAGTTCTCTTAAACACTACACAAATGCTGAGTAATGGACAGCAAATTCATGATAAACAAACATTATCTAGTGCACAGAGCTTTCAATCACTAAATCTTTACTTAACAGCTAATAAGTGCCAGGCACTTAATAAACGATGACACCAGAGACAAGGTCCTTGCTGGTCCAGCTCTTCAAGTGTGAGTAAAGGAAAGAAAAAAAAACGCAGTCACAGTTGCAATGGAGAAAATAAACATAAAAAGGAGGCTCTGAGCTCAGATCTAAATGACTGCAAGGTCTGAGGGCATAACGTAACCTTCCCAGCAGAGAACAAGCAAGGAGGACCCGAGGCGAGATGAGGCTTGTTTGTGTAACAGGAAACAGCAGTGAACAAACATGATCAAGTTGGATAAGCACAGGCTGGCTCATAGAGGCCTTATAAATAGCATCTGCAGGGAGTTTGTGGTATTGATTCTTTGGTAACGTTACGACAGTCACTGAAGGTTTTTGTTTAATGAAATTACATGATCTGGTGGGGACTAGACAGTCACCCTCAGCATCCGCCTTCTGCACCTTCTGCAGACACCACAGTCTGCAGATGAGCAAGCCTTATATGAAACAGCACGGTATTTTTGTGTGTGTGTACACGTGTGCACATGCTTCTGTATACTTTAAAGCATCTCTAGATTACTTGTAATACCTAATACGATGTAAGTGCTGTAGTTGTCATGCTGTTTGGGGAATAATGACCAAGAGTCTATGCCTATTCAGTATAGGCACAACCATCCATTTTTTTCCCCTGAATATTTTCAATCAGCCATTGACTGAATCCATGGATACAGAACCCAGAGACAGGGGAGGGCCAACTGTAAATGAAAAGTGGAAATGAAACCAAGATAGGGTAAGGATATTATTTATTCATTCTTCTAGAAATGGGGTCTCACTATGTTGCCAGGCCGTATTTAAACTCCTGGGCTCAAGAGATCCTCCCTCCTCAGCCTCCCAAGTAGCTAGGGCTACAGACACATGCTACCATACCTGGTTTAGGACACTATGTACCAGAATTAATATGGCATGGACTTGAGTTGTAACAGAGAAGGTGGCCAAGAATGGATAGCTCTGGATACATTTAAAGAAACAACAAGATTTGCTGACTGGATGTGGACAGGAAGGGGAAAGATTATTAATACATATTAATCAAGAATAATACCAAGACTTTTGGCTCCAGCAAAGAATTGGATCTGAGTCATTCCCACCTACTAACAATCAGTTTGAATGTGTTAGGTTTAAGACACATAGTAGATAGTCATACTCCGTGTGTGTGTATGTGTGTGTGTGTGTGTGTCTATATATATAATAGGGCTCACTGTCTAATATTCAAAGCTTCATTGCTGGACCAGATCACTATAAATGTTAGAGGATAAGCTGGGCTCGGTCGCTCAGCCTGTAATCCCGCGCTTTGGGAGGCCGAGGTGAGTGGATAGCCTGAGCCCGCGGGTTCGAGACCCGCCTGGGCAGCAAGACCTCATCTCTACAATAAATCAAAAAATCAGCTGGGCGTGGTAGCACGCGCCTGTAATTCCGGCTATTCGGAAGGCTGAGGCGGAAGGATCGCCGGAACCCAGCAGGTCGAGGCTGCGGTGGCCAGGAGCAGCGACTGCACTCCAGTCTGGCAGACAGAGTGAGACTCCAACTCAAAAAAAAAAAAAAGAATGCAATTACAAAAGGATTCTGCTCTAAATTAACAATTAAAAAATTATAATCTGTAAATCAGTTATGAATTACTGCAGTTTTTCAAATCTCTATTTTTTCTTGTATGTTCTTCCTGCCCTAGCTCCCTAACTCCTATCCCAACTCCTGGCAATTAAACTACTTATGCAAAATCCAAATTAAAAAATTCAAATAACTACTCCCCAACTTGAGGGGAAGGGAAAGATCAGAGACCTAGTTTCTAAAAATTAATCTTAAGTACAAAAAAAGTAAGTCACCAAACCAAAAGAAACAGCAGCACCACTGTTTCAAAGATAAATGGTGTACTTATGAGACCACTAAGGCACAAAGCATTACAAGTGCATTTTAAAATGAAAACTTAGTATCATTAGGTCAATTTTTTTTTTTTTGAGTCAGAGTCTCACTCTGTCGCCCAGACTGGAGTGCAGTGGTCTCTCCCGGCCACCGCAGCCTCGACCTGCTGGGCTCCGGCCATCCTTCCGCCTCAGCCTTCCAAGTAGCTGGAATTACAGGCGCGCGCTACCACGCCCAGCTGATTTTTTGATTTATTGTAGAGATGAGGTCTCGCTTGCCCAGGCGGGTCTCGAACCCGCGGGCTCAGGCAATTCACTCACCTCAGCCTCCCAATGGTGCGGGATTACAGACTGAGCCACCGAGCCCGGCTCATTAGTTCAATTTTACACTTAAATACATTTCAATTCCTTGAATATATTCTAATTTTTTCAATATTAGCAATTCTCTGTCTTCATAAACTGCCTTAATACCTATTAACCAAACAATGGTTAAGTTTAGTTACTTGGCAATTTGTTTTTATTTAACATTTAGACATTTGTAATGTGAAAATCTTCACCTTAAATGCTGAGAAGGGATGACCATTCCTCTTCCAAATTTAAAATAGTAATGTAAGAGTGGACTATGTGTTTTGTAAAACTACAATGATATACAGAAGTATAAAATCTGTCCCATTTCAGAAAAATCTGAAATAATTTTAAGCTTATAAAATTGAAAAATCCTAAGAAATGTCTATTCACGCTACTACAGTATTCCCAAACTTCTCATGCATCAGAATCTTCTGGAAGATTTATTAAAACAGACTGCTGGGCTCTACACCTCAGCTTGATTCTGTAGGTGTTGGGAGGGGCCTAAGAACTTGCATTTGTAACTAAAGTTTCCATGTGACTAGTGTGTGCTTGGCTCTCAGAAAACCCCTACTCTAATAAATAGTGCACAATTTCATCAAAAGATACCTTTCTTCATGACATTTACAACAGAGTTTCTTGAAATGGTAGGGCTATCCTAAAGAGTCAGAAATACATTAGTTTTTAAAATCATATTTGTAAGCCGGGCTCGGTGACTCAGCCTGTAATCCCATGTTTTGGGAGGCTGAGATGAATGGACTGCCTGAGCTCACGGGTTCAAGACCCGCCTGGGCAATTTGGCGAGACCTCATCTCTACAATAAATCAAAAATTAGCCGAGCGTGTGCTAGTGCACGCCTGTAGTTCCAGCTACTCGGAAGGCTGAGGCGGAAGGATCGCCGGAGCCCAGCAGGTCGAGGCTGCGGTAGCCAGGAGCATGCCACTGCACTCCAGTCTGGGCGACAGAGTGAGACTCCAACTCAAGAAAAAATAAAAATTATATTTGTAGATATAGAATATACCTGAAGCTGGGCTCAGTGGCTCAACCTGTAATCCCAGCAATTTGGGAGGCCGAGGAGAGTGAATGGCCTGAGCCCGCGGGTTCGAGACCAACCTGGACAACTTGGGGAGACCTCATCTCTACAATAAATCAAAAAATTAGCTGGGCGTGGTAGGAG
>NW_007064892.1:131201-136502 GCF_000164805.1 Carlito syrichta
GCTGAGGTGAGTGGATTGCCTGAGCCCGCGGGTTCAAGACCCGCCTGGGCAATTTGGCAAGACCGCATCTCTACAATATATCAAAAAATCAGCCGGGTGTGGTAGCGCATGCCTGTAATTCCAGCTACTCGGAAGGCTGAGGCGGAAGGATCGCCGGAGCCCAGCAGGTAGAGGCTGCGGTGGCCGGGAGCGGCCACTGCACTCCAGTCTGAGACTTCAACTCAAAAAAAAAAAAAAACCAAAAAACTAATTAGGGGACATTGAATGACAGTAAACATACTAAAATCTACTGAATTGTACACTCTAAACATGAATGTCAAGGTATGTAAGTTACACCTCAATAAAGCTGGTAGAGAAATTATGTGAAAGTATATGCAGTAAACCAAATAATGCCACTGTAGCCACTCTTACATATAATTCTAATCAAAATATCAATAGTTTTGCTTCTTGTCACCCCAGGTAAACAAGCCTATTCTACCAAAATTATTACAGATCCTAAACCTCAAGTCCAAAATCAACCAGATTACATAGTACCTTTAAGACTATCAAATTATAGGTGTTGTAGTAATATTATTTTGGAAAATTAAGCCGGGCTCAGTGGCTCAGCCTGTAATCCCAGCGCTTTGGGAGGTTGAGGTGAGTGGATTGCCTGAGGCCACGGGTTCGAGACCCGCCTGAGCAGGTGAGACCTCATATCTATAATAAATCAAAAAATTAGCTGGGCGTGGTAGCACACGCCTGTAGTTCCAGCTACTGGAAGGCTGAGACAGAAGGATCGCCGGAGCCCAGCAGGTCGAGGCTGCGGTGGCCAGGAGCATGCCACTGCACTCCAGTCTGGGCGACTGAGTGAGACCCCAACTCAAGAAAAAAAAAAGGAAAATTAATGACAGTTCCAAGAGTGATTCCACCCTAATAATAATTCAAATAATTAAGTAAGCACTGTGAAAGCAGACATTAACAGAAGTGTAAAGCAGTATCTCCCAAAGTCTGAAATGCTTAGAAGTAATAGTTCAACATTCAGCTGTTTATGAAAAATGCGCTTTCCTCAATCAGTTCTCTGCTCACATTCATCAAAAGCAGCAGAGTGACTTCGTGAACCATATAAACACACAGTTTATACGAAACTATTCAAATTTCCTATTCTAACCTTTCCCACAATATAGAGTTTGTGTGGCTGGCTGCTATCACAAAGCCTAAAACAAGGTGCGAGGCGGTCCTTATAAAAATCGCTTTCGACTGGCACGGTGGCTCAGCCTGTAATCCCAGCACTTCAGGAGCTGAGACGAGAGGACTGCCCAAGCCCAGGGGTTGGAAGCCAGATTGCGCAACTTGGTTAAGTCTGCATCTCTACAACAAATGACAAAAACTAGCCGGGCATAGTGGCGTGCGTCTGTAGTTCCAGATACTTGAAAGGTCAAGGCTGCAGAGGTTTTGAGCACGCCACAGTACTCCAGCCTGGGCAACAAGAGATTCCATATTTTTTTAAAACTATACAGCAATACTAGATGCCTTATTAATAAAACTTTCCTTACATACCTTCATCTATCAGTTATCCTTATTGCTGAGAGATTTCACACTTTCCTTTTGTGACTAAGGATCTATCTATTCCAAAAAAATTAAGCCTATAGTGTCTTTATACTTGACCTTCCTTTAAAATCAAGACTTGAAGACTTTTTCCAAAATTCAAGATAATTTTAAAGTTTACTATAACGTTTCAATTCCCCCATTACTTAATCTCTACTTGTATATTTTATGCCCAATGATCCTGCTAAAGTAACTCTTTTGCCTTTACAGCTAACAGGACTTACGTCTCATGAGTTCCAAAAAAGAAGATGGGTAGTTTGTTTGTGGGTGGCTTTACAGCTCCATCAGGAACTTCATCTACCTGGAAGAAAGATCAGAAAATTAAAATCTCTTAAATCATACACGCCTCAACATATTGAATAAACTGAGAATACGACATCCAAAAGGGTTCTATTATAAAATAGATGAGTTCTACAGGCCCATAATCCCATATCCACAGTTCTGAAACCCAAGAAACCGAAGACTAAGATTTGTTTCAAAACTCGTTTGATGGCAAAACCTGAATTGACACTGAGGCTTTCAGTCATTTCTTTTATCCATTTAGCATTTCTACTGTTGCTTCTCTGCAGAAATACTGCTACAATATCATGCGCTATCCCAGACCCAACCAGCAACAAAACGCATGGCATGAGTATTGTCACTACCTTCCTAAATTCCCAGAATTCTGGATTATTAAACATATCTGGCTCCAAACACTTCAGAAAAAGAGTCTGAACTTGTTTGACAATCCTAAAGGATATTTCTGCAAGAAGGCTACACAAATAACAGGGTAATTCAAAAGCAGACATTAACAAAAGTTTAAAGTAGTCAATTGTGAAACACTTAGGAAAAGATCCTTCACCTGTGTGGGTGAATCGCACGAGGCTACCTGTTCCTTTTTCATTTCTTTTCAATCCTTTTAATTATGTAAGGAAGAAAGCAGCAGGTGCTACCATGTCTAACACATCTGCAACACTTGTTACTCTCCCTTACCAATAAAAGAAAAACAGATCTCAGAGGTAAAGTAGTAGGTATCTAGCCAGAATTTAGTAACTTTTCTATTTTAAATTTCATAATTTCCATAACACTTTAAAAACTCAGCTGACTTTTTAAGAAGGGGGATGACCATCAGAGGATCTGCTGTGCTCTCTAAGCACTATGGTATTGCAGAAAAAACCATGAGAGTGACTGGACCGGTTATTTGTGAGAGCAGTCTGAAGGTTTTTACACACCTATAGAAGAATCAGCACCACCTAACACCTCTAGGGACTTTAATTTCCCTACATACATGATGAAGATGATACCTGTCATCTCAATTTTGTGAGATGGTCCCAAGAATTCCAAAAATCCTTAATGGTAAATAATTTCTGTCAACCCAGTTCATACGCTTCTTTCTGCGAGCAGATAGCTTTAGGAGTTTACACAAATGCTACCACCTAAAGAGTTTAATAAACCCCAGGCAAACTTCTTAGTTATTTTAAAAATAATTATCACACAGCCGGGCTCGGTGGCTCAGCCTGTAATCCCGCGCCTTTGGGAGGCTGAGGTGAGTGGATTGCCTGAGCCCGCGGGTTCGAGACCCGCCTGGGCAGCGAGACCTCATCTCTACAATAAATCAAAAAATCAGCCGGGCGTGGTAGCGCATGCCTGTAATTCCAGCTACTTGGAAGGCTGAGGCGGAAGGATCCCCGGAGCCCAGCAGGCGAGATTGTGGTGGCCGGGAGCGGCCACTGCACTCCAGTCTGGGCGACAGAGTGAGACTCCAACTCAAAAAAAAAAAAATAATTATCACTGGCAAAAGATTATGTACAAGAATGTATAAGACTTAAAAATTAATGAAGTTTGGGACATGCAGCCAGAACATGTTAAAGTCAGAATTGAAACAAGAGGTGTCACCCTTACACCTGAGGTCTTAAATACACTCTAAACTACAGCAAAGATTCAGAATTTCTAAGACTGAAGAGAAAATAGAGGAAGATAATTCTTGGACATAGAATATGTCAAAACCAAATTCAGCTGCTAAGAGAAAACGAGGGAGAAAAGAAAAACGACAAAATTTTCCCATTCTAAACCAAATGAATTTGTTCAACACAGAACTTGTTAAATAAAGAAGGAAAATATGCTGGCTCTCCTAAGGCTACCTTACTTTACTTTTAGCAGCACTAATTACTAGTCATTTAACATATTGAAAGGTGTGGGGAAGGTGATTTGGGAGATTTTTCAAACATTTCCATTTGGTTTTTAACTGCACTGTGGCATGGAAATCAGAATATAGATGCATCAAACAACCTCAGATTTTCTAACACCTCAATAAACAAGGACACCTCAAAAACCATGAAAAAGTATCTCAGAGGGGCCTTAAACCTGCTTAAACAAACCCTGGGCTCCATTTGAACATACGAGGTGTTCTGTAAGCGCATTATTATGTACTAAGGTCTTGGGGTGGAGGGTAAAAAGTTCAGTTTAAGGCCCTTGCCCAAAAGAAGCTTACAATTTATTTGGAAGTCAAAGCATACACAAAGAAAAACTTAAAATTGAAGAATATCACAAAATAAAGAGTAGAATGTAAAATACACAGACAAGGATTAAGAAGTGTTCAAGTAAGACTTCCCTTCAAAAGGCAGGCTTGATAGACTAGGAAAAAATCTTTGGAAGGAAACCTGTAAACAGGAGACCGTAAAGAGCTGGATGGAAAACAAAATCAAGGACAGTGATCACCTTATACTAACTAGGATGGCCTCAGCTCCTCAGCCACCACTCTCTCATCCAGTGGATATATTCCTCCATTCCTCTTCCCGGCTGACAACATTAAAAACTATAAGATGTAACTGTTTTTGAAAAATACAATTCCAAAAGAGAGTAAATAGAAAATAAGTGGCTTGGGAAAATAATCAGTCTTACAACAACGCGCGCGCGCATGTGTGTGTGTACACACACACATAATTTTTAAAGGAGCTTGAGTTTACATAATCTAATGGATTGCAATATATTTCGGATCCTATCTATCGCTGTTTTACAGCCTGGGCCCCATCACAAGCAAAAAGACCTATTTTCTGAAAATGGAGCTTAGGTATCGGAACAGCCTTAATCCCTCAACGTCACAAAACATCCTGGGTCCATAGTCACCTCTATACCACTAGATGCGAGCCCCGCAATCTAGCCCACTCCTCCTTTGGCCACCGGGTAACAAAAAGGTAAAACGACTTCTTCAAGGTCATAAGACAGCCACCACAAATAAAAATCGTGGAAACGAATCTTCTGGACTTCCCCCGGTGCTGAATGACTGCAACGCTTTAAAGATTCTCCAGTCCCGAACCTCCTTATCAGACAAGCACATCCAGAAGGCCTCGCCGACGACAAAACCCTTCTGGAAGGCCCTGGACTGCATACGCACAGTTCGGTGACATCCCAGAGTTTGCGAGCACGTCTGCACGGATCCCACCGACACTCCGCGACTGAGCCAAAAGGAAGGAGACGTCAACGTCTCGCCCATTTGCAAAGCCAGGAGGCCATCGGCCGGCAGCTCCTCCGCGACAGACGGTCCACGGGCATCGCACCGACCTATTTCCTACGAAGCAAGCCGGTGAACGCCGGCCGAACCCACACCGCAGCCAGACACGCGCGGCGGCGGACACACCTGGATGTTCCGGGGCGACACGGGCTCGCCGGGCCCACGGGCCCCACGGAGGCCGGGCGACACCGCGAGACCCCGCCGGGCGAGGGAGGGCGGGGCGCGGC
>NW_007064892.1:137917-138661 GCF_000164805.1 Carlito syrichta
CCCGGTCTCGCCGCCTCTACGTTCCAAGCACCAAGGGCGTGCGACCCTCGCGAATGCAAGATGCGAAGGGGGGGAAACAATGAGAAGGCCCACGCCGGCTAGATAGGATGTGGTTTGGGGCCCTCACGACATTTTAGCTGCATCGAGATGGGAGCTGGTAGGTGTCGAAGTGTTACGGAAACCTCAAACGTTTTCTCTTACGATGCTCTTCGAGGGTTTCTCAAGATGATTTTGTCGTTCGATCTTCGGCCAATACATTTTGTGATATGTTGGTAGTGTATGCCCAGCCTTCTGATGCGAATTGATAGGTAATCTTTTTAGGGTGCAGAGAGTTAGGCCATCAGAATGGCTTAATGTTGTTTGGCCATGAACATTCTCCCAGGTTCCCGATAAATATATAAATAAGGAGGCATCTTGAAAGTTAATAAAAATTAAATTGTGTTTCACTCTTCCTTGAGCCTCAAAGAACACCTAGGCACTCCTAGGTGTTGGAATACAGCCACGAAGGAGGACAGATACTTCTTATCTGAAAGAGGCTGGAGTTGTGGGGGCACGTCACACCAATGAGGGTACCTGATCTCAAACCAGGGGAGGTGGGGGCCAGAGGGAGGCCCACACCTTACCTGTACAATAACCACCTGTATACCTAATCCTGAGCTGTACCCCACATCTTTAAAATAAACGATTATAGCCGGGCTCGGTGGCTCAGCCTGTCATCCCGCGCCTTTGGGAGGCTGAGGTGAG
>NW_007064892.1:138713-149799 GCF_000164805.1 Carlito syrichta
GCATGCCTGTAATTCCGGCTACTCGGAAGGCTGAGGCGGAAGGATCGCCGGAGCCCGGCAGGTCGAGGCTGCGGTGGCCGGGAGCGGCCACTGCACCCCAGTCTGGGCGACCCAGTGAGACTCCAACTCAAAAATAAAATAAAATAAACGATTATTTTTTAAAGAAAAAAAAGGTTGGCGATATTTTTAAAATATAAGCGTATAAAACATATTTCAGTACCTAGGTAAATGAAGACTCCAAATGGAGACTCATAACTAGGAATGAATCAGGAAAAGCTTTGTTAAGTAAGTAAAAACTGAGCATTTTTTAAAAAGCGATATGGCATGCCTTTAAACAGAAATGAAGGAAGACATGAAATATCCTGCAAAGAGTTTCAAGAAACTAAATCATACTTGGGCAATATGCAAAGAGTCCCAGATGGAGCAAAAAGAGAAAGCTGCAAGGGAGAAGGAAGAGCTGGTGAACTTCTTGAAGCTTCTCATCTGGAATCTGAATTGTGTGTGTGTTCTAGGAGGCTACTCTAGGTTGCTGAGCAAGAAAGGGGTAAAAATGATTCATTATTCATGCTGTTTCAAGGTAGATGATGGTAGGAAGCTGAGGGTAACTGTGGTACTCATGGAGGAACCCATTTCTCGAGACTGGCACCCTTGAAAAAGGGAAGAGCACAACTAAGTAATTAAACAAAGGAATCATTGGCAGGTGTTGGCTCTACAGTATGCACAGGAAAAAGGTGGGAAAGATTTATTGAAGCCAAGACAGCATCATCCCTGTGTGTGTGTGTGTGTGTGTGTGTATGTAGGTGTACCTCCTTTGTTCTAAACTCTGTAAGGCCTTGCTACTGCAAATGTAGTCCAGGGCCCAGCAGCATCGGCTTCACCTGGGAGCTTGTTAGAACTCAGCCCCTCTCCAGACCTACTAAATAATAATCTGCATTTTAACAAATCCCCAGGTGATTCTCATGCATATTCAAGTTTGAGAAACTGCTGTAAAGGATACTACAGACTGAAGTCTTAACTTAAGAGTGGGAAAAACAGACATAATAGATACACTATAGTTAATACTAAAGATCACTTTTTATTAGTGCTAAACGATAGGCCCAAAAAGTAAAGAGGGAGTTTACTGTGAATGGAGGGGGGGACTCCAAAGAAAAAAAACGAGGGAAAATGGAAAAGCATGGATGTGTGTTAAAAAAAAAAAATACCATACTCTCCTTTAAGTTTTGGCAGTTTCAACTTGTGATAGTCTGCAGACAATAGGCAACACTCTTTAAACAATAAATCAGGGCAAAGCAGGTGGTGGTTTAAGCCTCCAGAGAACAAAAGCTCAGGATCCCTGGGGGCAGCAGTTCTGAATCTGAGGAGAAGGGGGGAAGGGAGGAGAAGCTGGGCGCCTCAGAGCCAGGGGAGAGCTTTTCTGAACTCCTTTGGGCTGTGCTCCTCTCCTGCCATTCTTGATGTATCCCTTCCCTCACAGCCAGGGATGCATCAAGTAGGGATCCTTGAAAAAATACAGCAAGGAAGAGATGAGAGGGGAGCAATGAGAAAGTTGTAAGGAGAAAGAATATACTTTCCAAAACAACTGAAGCAAGGGGGAGGGGCAGAGAAACCCAATGCACTGGGGCAGCAGCTCGATCTACATTCTCATTTAATCCGAGTGCTACTCTCCCGAGTTACCAGATGAGAAAACAAGCTCCTCCCGAAGATAAGCAATTTGCCGCAGATCACCCAACGGACCAGGTGGCCAAGACGACCTTCTGGCCCGTCTGTTGTCTAACCCACCCCTTTTTGTGATCCCACACCGCCTTGAGGTGGGGCAGGGAGGCAGCGAGATTGCAGGCGAGAGTGGCTTCTAATTGGAAAAAGATGTTGGGAGGAAAAGCAGACCAGTACTCTTCCACCTTCCGCCTTTGGACTTGAAATTATTCCCAGCATCAAATTTCCTAACAACCTCCCTCTCCATGCCACTGCCCAGCTTGTCCCCAGCACAGTCCACTCTGTGAACCTCCTTCCGGTCTGAAAAAACGCAACCCAAAAATCACCTCTGGAAAGGCTCTGGCCCCATCTTATAGTCGCATGATTTCTTATTTACTGCCCTGCCTGCTAGTAATTAAGCTACGTAGAAGTGGGCACTATCTCGTTCATCAGTGTCTTGCAGGTACTCAATATACATTTTTTTTTCAAAAAATATGTATTGTTGAGTTCTCACCTAGGATCTTTGAAAAAAAAAAGTCTACGTATCGACTGAGAGGTGAAAAACCCTAACAGAGTCCCTAATCCTTTAGGCTAAGAAAGTAGATAAAAAGACATTAGGAGAGTATTTGGTTTTACTTCTTGACTTTTTCATAGATTGTAATTGGAGGTTAACCTTTTAAAAGCACTGACAGTTTTCATTGACCCCCGAATACATTCATTTCAACAATTCTATTTTTTTTTTTTTTTTTTGAGTTGGAGTCTCACTCTGTCGCCCAGGCTGGAGTGCAGTGGCCACTACCGGCTACCACAGCCTCAACCTGCTGGGCTCCGGCGATCCTTCCACCTCAGCCTTCCGAGTAGCCGGAATTACAGGCACTCGCTACCACGCCCGGCTGATTTTTTGATTTATTGTAGAGAGGAGGTCTCGCTGCCCAGGCGGCCCTCGAACCCGCGGGCTCAGGCAATCCACTCACCTCAGCCTCCCAAAGGCGCGGGATTACAGGCTGAGCCACCGAGCCCGGCTTCAGAGTCTTTTCTGAGAACAGTAGTATGGTTTGAGAAGTTAAAAGGCATAAAGTAGGCAGAGGGAAATCTATAGGCAAGTGAGTTTGGGAAATGCTGAGTCTTTTTTTTTTCTGAGTTGGAGTCTCACTCTGTCGCGCAGACTGGAGTGTAGTGGCCACTCCCAGCCACCACAACCTCAACCTACTGGGCTCCAGGGATCCTTCAGCCTCAGCCTTCCAAGTAGCCGGAACTACAAGCGTACACCACCACGCCCGGCTAATTATTTATTTATTTATTTTAGAGATGAGGTCTCACCAAGTTGCCTGGGTGGGCTCGAACCCTCGGGCTCAGGCAATCCACTCGCCTAGGCCTCCCAAAGAGCTGGGTGGGATTACAGGCTGAGCCACCAAGCCTGACCACATGGTTTTTCTTAAAGTGGGACATCTCAGGGAAGTTAATATATTAAATTTGCTTTGTAAATTTTTTTTCTCTTTTTAGAGTCAGAGTCTCACTCTGTGGCCCAGGTTGGAGTGCAGGGACACGCTGGTGGCCACCGCAGCCTCGACCTGCTGGACTCAGGCAATTCTTCCGCCTCATCCTTCCAAGTAGATAGAACTACAGGCGGCGCCACCATTCCCGGCTAATGTTTTGGTTTATCGTAGAGACAAGGTCTCGCTATGTTGCCCAGGCTCTTCTTGATCCCATGGGCTCAGGCAAGCCTCTCGCCTCTGCCTGACAAATTGCTGGGATTACAGGCTTGAGCCACTGCGCCTGGCTTACTTTGTGAATTTCTAAGAAGGATTTTTTTTTGCCATCAGCCCTAAATTATTTGACGATGGAACTTCTTTTTTCCTGAAAAACCCTCACTGGAACTAGTGATTGTAAATACTGAACTATGCAACATTTTGATGATGTGCTTTCTTACTGGTTCATAGATAGGTAGTAGATGTGAGGTTGAATTCTGATAGCGGGACAGATACCAGAGGTCTTACTTAAAAAATTTTTTTTTTTTGAGTTGAGTTCACTCTGTCGCCCAGACTGGAGTGCAGTGGCTGCTCCCGGCCACCGCAGCCTTGACCTGCTGGTCTCTGGCGATCCTTCCACCTCAGCCTTCCGAGTTGCCGGAATTACAGGTGCGCACTACCATGCCCGGCTAATTTTTTTTTGACTTATTGTAGAGATGAGTTCTTGCTGCCCAGGCGGGTCACGAACCCGCGGGCTCAGGCAATCCACTCACCTCAGCCTCCCAAAGGCGCGGGATTACAGGCTGAGCCACTGAGTCTGGCCGATTTTTTGATTTATTGTAGAGATGAGGTCTCTCCAAGTTGCCCAGGTGGGTCTCGAACCCACGGGCTCAGGCAATTCACTCACCCCGGCCTCCCAAAGCGCAGGATTACAGGCTGAGCCACCGAGCCCAGGAAGCTTGGGTTCTTAGCATGACTCTCACTTGCCACTCATGTGATATTAGGCAAGTCCTTAAACTTCATTGTACTCATTTTCTTCTCAGTGAAATGTCAATAATGACACTTGTCTTAAAAGGCTATTGTGAGTATTAAATACATATAAATAAATACATATATATTGTGCTTGGTGTAGTATCTGATACAACGTTTTTTAGCTTCATTTACTGCCTGGCGGGAGAAAAACCCAATTGTCTTCTATATATGGGGTTATACCATGATTGGCTCTAAAATCCAACTAGGTATAGAGGGATAAGTTCTGTATCAAAACTACACTTCTAAGGACTGCTGGATAACAAATTACTGGTTTGTTTGACTTTGCTATTTTTGGAGTATTTTTCTTTTTCTTTTTTTTTTTTTTGAGTTGGACTCTCACTCTGTCGCCCAGACTGGAGTGCAGTGGCCGCTCCTGACCACCGCAGCCTCGACCTGCTGGGCTCCGGCGATCCTTCCGCCTCGGCCTTCCAAGTAGCTGGAACTACAGGCGCGCGCTACCACGCCCGGCTAATTTTTGATTTAATTTAGAGATGAGGTCTCGCCTGCCCAGGCGGGTCTTGAACTTGTGGGCTCAGGCAATCCACTCACCTCAGCCTCCCAAAGGCGCGGGATGACAGGCTGAGCCACCAAACCCGGATGGAGTATTTTTCTAATCTTTTATTTTTTTGAGAGCAGTTTTGGGTTCACAGCAAAATTGAGAAGATACAGATATGTTCCAGAGGCTCCCTACCCCATACTTGCATGGCGACTAACCACATCCCCCCACCAGAGTGGTACGTTTGTTGTGATCGATGAACTGTAAACATTGACCTATTACCCAAAGTCCATAGTTGACAGGAGGGTTTACTCTTAGTGTTGTACCTTCTATGGGTTTGGACAAATTTGCAGTGACATGTATCCACCACTATAATATCACACAGAGTGGTTTCACTGCCCTAAAAATCCTCCCAGCTCTCCTTATTCATGTGTCCCTCCCTCAACTCTTGGCAACTACTTATCTTTTCACTATCTCCATAGTTTCTTCCATGTCTTCATGGCTTGATAGCTCATTTCTTTGTGTTACTGAATAATATTTTTTTTTTTGAGTTGGAGTCTCACTGTGTCGCCCAAGCTGGAGTGCAGTGGCATGCTCACAGCCCCCAAAGCCTCGACCTGCCGGACTCAGGTGATTCTTCCACTTCAGCCTTCCTAGTAACTGGACCTTCAGGCGTGCATCACCGCGCCCAGCTAATATTTTGATTTATTGTAGAGATGAGGTCTCGCCAAGTTGCCCAGGCGGGTTTCGAACCCACGGGCTCAGGCAATCCACTCACCTCGGCCTCCCAAAGGCGCGAGATTACAGGCTGAGCCACCGAGCCTGGCATGTATAGATTTTTAAACGTTGCTTATCAATACTGTTTTTAAATAAATTTTTTCTTTTTGAATAATTTAAGATTTACAGAAAAGTTGCCAAGATAGTACAGGAAGTTATTGTAGACCTATTGCTAATTCTTCCCTTATATTAACAGCTTCTATTAGCATAGTACCTGTGTCAAAATTAAGAAACTGACATGGGGACATCACTGTTATCTAAATTACAGAGTGCATTTGTACGTGACCATTTTTTCTTTTTTTTTTTTTGAGTTGGAATCTCACTCTGTCACCCAGACTGGAGTGTGGTGGCACTCTCATGGCCACCGCAGGCTCGACCTGCTGGGCTCAGGCCATCCTTCTGCCTCAGCCTTCCAAGTAACTGGAACCACAGGCATGCGTCACCACGCCTGGCTAATTTTTTGATTTATCGTAGAGATGAGGTCTCACCAAGTTGCCCAGGCTGGTCTCGAACCCGTGGGCTCAGGCAATCCTCTCACCCCAGCCTCCCAAAGTGCTGGGATTATAGGTGTGAGCCACCACACCTGGCCTTGTGCCCAATTTTTCTATGAATGTCCTCTTCTTCCAGGATCCAATCCATAATACTACATTATATTTAGTTGTTGTGTCCCCCTCAGTGTCTTCTGGTCAGTGGCAGTTTCTCAGTTTTTCCTTGTTTTTCCAAACTCTGGCAGACTTGAGTAGTTCTGGCCAGATATGCTGCAACCTGTCCCCTAATCTGAATTTTTCTGATGTTTTCCTCATGATTACACTGGATGACATGGGATTTTGGAAAGAATACCAAGAAGGTGAAATGCCTTTGTTACCACATCATATCAGGTGTACATGATATCACTAGTAATGTTTCTTTTGTGTGTATGTGTGTTGGAGTCTCACTCTGTCGCCCAGACTGGAGTGCAGTGGCCGCTCCCGGCCACCGCAGCCTCGACCTGCTGGGCTCCGGCGATCCTTCCGCCTCAGCCTTCTGAGTCGCTGGAACTACAGGCGTGCGCTACCACGCCCGGCTGATTTTTGATTTATTGTAGAGATGAGGTCTCGCCAAGTTGCCAAGGCGGGTCTCGAACCCCGCAGGCTCAGGCAATCCACTCACCTCAGCCTCCCAAGGCCCGGGATTACAGGCTGAGCCACCGAGCCTGGCTATCACTAGTAATGTTAAGCATCATCACATTGTTTAGGTGAGGTCTGCTAGATTTCTCCCTTTTGAGACTCATTCTCTGGAGACAGTCACTAACTCTAGCCTGCTTCCCAGCGAGTCAAGTGCATACCAGAATTCTGTTTTACCTCCTGGGGTATGTACATATATAAGTTGGAGTTCTTCCGCAAGAAAGATTTGTTTCTTCTCCCCTACTCATAACTATCATTTTGAATGACTGCATTGCTAGCAATAGTGTAGTTTACTTAGATATTCTTCAAACAGTGCGCATTTAGGTGGTTTACAATTTTTTACTCAATTTGAATGTTGTGTACTTTATAACCAGATGGTGGGTTTTTTAAAGCTGCATTTTATCAGTTGTGTTTTAAAGAAATTATTTGCTCCAAAGAACACAGATTTATAATTTGTAAAAATCCGTACCTCGTGAAGATGGGCCTGCATATATTATTTGGCTGAGAACTCTTTTATCGCTAAGATTTCATATTTGGAACTTTCTGCTGTAATTATAACCCAGGCAAGTCTCCAGCACTGTTCTATTCATTGAACCTTTTCTTCTCAGGCAACTTGATGTTACTCATTTTTGTACCCCACTTCACTTGATGCCTGTAAACAGTCTTCACATTTTTATGCTGCTATAATTGTCCCTGCCAAACATTTGAAGTTGAAATACAATATTTTTTCAATGTGTTTTAATTATCCCAAAGGATGCCTTTTCTAGCATATTACAGACATTTAGAAACAAAAATGTTACATGAAGTGTAGTTTAAACACCACAGTGATATGATAGCCACTAAGTTTATTCATTTTCAAAAAACAGGAATAAATGCTTGCTTCTTTAGCAGTTAAACATTTTGCTTTTTTTTTTTTTTTTTTTTTTGAGTTGGAGTCTCACTCTGTCGCCCAGACTGGAGTGCAGTGGCCGCTCCCGGCCACCGCAGCCTTGACCTGCTGGGCTCCGGCAATCCTTCCGCCTCAGCCTTCCAAGGAGCTGGAACTACAGGCGTGTGCTACCACGCCCGGCTGATTTTTGATTTATTGTAGAGATGAGATCTCGCAAAGTTGCCCAGGCAGGTCTCGAACCCTCAAACTCAGGCAATCCACTCACCTCAGCCTCCCAAAGCGCGGGATTACAGGCTGAGCCACCGAGCCTGGCTCATTTTGCATATTTTAAAAATTCTCCTTTAACTTAAATTTCCATCCTATTTGTCCTATAGAATTTTGTTTTATTGCAACACATTATATATTTGAAAGTAGGTTATTGATGAATCCATCATAGTTCTCTGCAACCCTAATATATATACAGAGGATGCCAAAAATGTCTACACATTTTAAGAAAGGGGAAAAAAAAAACTATTAGCCGGGCTCGGTGGTTCAGCCTGTAATCCTGCGCTTTGGGAGGCTGAGGTGAGTGGATTGCCTGAGCCCGCGGGTTCAAGACCCAGCTGGGCAACTTGGTGAGACCTCATCTCTACAATAAGTCAAAAAATTAGCCAGGTGTGGTGGTGCATGCCTGTAGTTCTGGGTACTTGGAAGGCTGAGGCGGAAGGATTGCCGGAGCCCAGCAAGTTGAGCCTGCGGTGGCCATGAGAGTGCCACTGCACTCCAGCCTGGGCGACAGAGTGAGACTCCCAACTCCAAAAAAAAAAGGAAGATTGTAATACTCAACATATACTGATAACAAAAAATGAATGCAAGTCACATTTGACTTCTACAATTACAAGAGATGCTCAAAGTGGTTACCATCAGCGTCCGGACACTTCTGATTACAGCAAACTAAAAGTAATATATAAACAACATCTCTTAAAATGTGTATACATTTTTTTGGCATCCCCAGTATATAAATTGAAATTGTAAAATGTACAACTTTTTTTTCTTCTTCTTGTGATTATAAGGCAAAGATTTTTTTTTCCTCAGAAGTGTTTTTATCACAAATGGTCATAAATAATTGACCAAAACAACACACATATTACACATTTTAACAAATCATTTATCATGAAAATTATATTGGAAATGCTTCTCTTAAGCAAATGAATTATGATCACATTTTTCTAAATAAAATATTCAAAGAAAGGGAAAAGTATGCACAGCAAATATGACTCAGTTTGGCAGTTAGCATACATTTTTAGTTTTTCTTACTATGAGGTAGAGATTTGCAAACATTCAATAGGATAAAATAATATGAAGATTAACTAGAAAAAATATTATATGATAGGTTTTTGAAATACAATCAATTCTCCATATTCATGGTTCCACATCTGCAGATTCAATAAACTCTCGTGGAAAAGACAGCACCTGCATTGGTTGAAACCACAGATACAGAACCCGTCAACACGGAGTGCTGGCTAAGAGACTTGAGCATCACAGATTGTGGTATCCATGCGGGCCTGGACCCAATCTCCCACAAACAAGGAGAGCCAGCTGTATATTGTTGGATAACACACTCTACTTTTTATTTATTTTTGAAAGTGGGATTTATTGAGAGGGCAGAAAAGCTCCCACAGTGAGAGGGGACCCAAGGGGGTTGCCCAACACACTCAATTTTAAAGAATCACTTAAATTTTTATCCTGAGCCGGGCTCGGTGGCTCAGTCTGTAATCCCGCGCCTTTGGGAGGCTGAGGTGAGTGGATTGCCTGAGCCCAGGGGTTCGAGACCCGCCTGGGCAGCGAGACCTCATCTTTACAGTAAATCCAAAAATCAACCAGGCGTGGTAGCGCGCACCTGTAGTTCCGGCTACTTGGAAGGCTGGGGCGGAAGGATCGCCGGAGCCCAGCAGGTCGAGGCTGCGGTGGCTGGGAACGGCCATTGCACTCCAGTCTGGGTGACAGAGTGAGACTCCAACTCAAAAAAAATAAATAAAAAAGAATCAAACTTATACTGCTTCATCTGTGCAAAAGATGGTTTGCTTAGCGGTTAATGTCAAATTCTAGAGATGAATAGTAAGAATGGCTAAAAAGGATTGTCTATTTGGAGGAAGTGAGAAAAGTTTAATGTTCTATATTTCTCATCAATGCTGTGTGTTCTGCTCTTTTTTTTTTTTTTGAGTCAGAGTCTCACTCTGTTGCCCAGGCCGGAGTCCAGTGGCACACTCACGGCCACTGCAGCCTCAACCTGCTGGACTCAGGCGATCCTTCCACCTCAGCCTTCCAAGTAACTGGAGCCACAGGCATGTGCCACAATGCCCGGCTAATTTTTCTTGATTTATTGTAGAAACGAGGTCTCACCAAGTTGCCCAGGCTGGTCTCGAACCCCTGGGCTCAGGCAATCCTCTCGCCTCAGCCTCTCAAAGTGTTGGGATGACAGGCGTGAGCCACCACAGCCAGTCACTCTTTTGTCAATCTTTTTTTTTTTTTTTTTTTGAGTTGGAGTCTCACTCTGTCGCCCAGACTGGAGTGCAGTGGCCGGGAACGGCCCCTGCAGTGTCGACCCACTGGGCTCTGGCGATCCTCCCGCCTCAGTCTTCTGAGTAGCTGGAACTACAGGCACGCTACCACGCCCGGCTGATTTTTGATGTATTGTAGAGATGAGGTCTCTCCAAGTTGCCCAGGCGGGTCTCGAACCCCTGGGCTCAGGCAATCCACTCACCTCAGCCTCCCAAAGCGCAGGATTACAGGCTGAGCTACCGAGCCCGGCTCTTTTGTCAATCTTTTTACACAACTCAAAGATGGAAGAGGTGGAACTGAGGCTTCATCTGCCTTCTCCCTATCAGGCCACAAGTGTTGCCAGTAAATGCCAGCAAAAACATGCAAGTCCTTCAAGTTAAAATTCATATGGATGGACATGCTTGAACGGTATTTCATAAACACATCTGTATCTGAAATGTTTTCTCTCTCTCTCTTTTTTAATAGCAAATAACTTTGACTCTAAAACCACTGACTGGCAGGAAATTCATTCTCACTATGGGGTTTCCTTCTTCCTTCTAGAAGTTTGCAAGAAGCCAGTGGGCTTAGGTGGTGAACTGAGTATATACAAAACCTCTCATCTTCAGACGATCCTGCTTGCCGGGTCCCTTGAATATCTTGGTAGCCCTAGAGGTAGAAATACATTGTAAGAATCAGAAAAAGATTAATACAGTTCAGTAAGTACCATACCACTTTTTCACTGAACCCTTAAAATAACTCAATGGGCCGTTCATTGATTTTTGATTCCCTCTCTTGTATATACTATTATGATTTTTTTCAAATCATGTCAATACTTTTTATTTATTTTTTTGAGTCGGAGTCTCAATCTGTTGCCCAGGCTGGAGGGCAGTAACATACTCATGGCCACCGCAGCCTCAACCTTCTGGGCTTAGGAGATCCTTCCACATCTGCCATCCAAGTAGCTGGAACTACAGGCACGCGCCACCACGCCCGGCTAATTTTTTGATTTATTGTAGAGACGAGGCCTCGCCAAGTTGCCCAGGCTGGT
>NW_007064893.1:0-552 GCF_000164805.1 Carlito syrichta
AAAATTAAACCAAAAACCCTAGGAATGAGATCTTGGTGTCTAATATATTTTTAGTCAGTGTGGCCTGGGATCAGTCACCTCTGGGAGCCAGGGCTTCCTCACTGTAAAATAAGGACTATCTACCCCATGTTCTAAGAAAAAAGAAGGGTCAGGCACAGAACAAATGCCCGTTCAAGTGGCTCTGCCATTGAGTTTTCTGTTGCTGAATGGATCGTTCATAACCTCCAAGAACCAGCCTGAAAATCCTGGGCTTTGGAAACAGCCTCGCCATCCCAGATACCACCCCAGGTCTCTGAGGTGCCCCCCACCCAGAGCCCAGATGTCAGGAGCCTGGAAGTGTCACACCCTTTCATGCTGTGTTACAAACATGCATATGTCCCCTAGCCTATGAACTCTGAGCAGTTCACTCCTGCGTTCCAGGGCTCAGCACAAGGGCTGGCTGGATGCAGGTACTCAGAGAATGAATGAGTGAGTGGATCAGTAAGTCCCACCACTGCCGTGTGATCAGGCATTTCAGGGCCAGCTCTGTGGCAGGGATGTGCTTCTGAGAGG
>NW_007064894.1:0-704 GCF_000164805.1 Carlito syrichta
AAACTATTGTGCAGCAAAAATTTTGAAGACAAAATTGTTGTGATTGGAAAAAAACAAAAACTGGTTTCTTCTACTGTCCTGTTAACACTCAACACGGACTACATCTGTGACCTGATCCGTGGGCATTTCCCCAACAAACCAATTCTCCAGCACCAGCTGGGTGTCCTGTAATAGAATCCAATTCGGACTCTACCTGGAGATACCATCAGACCCTCGAGCTAAGATCTCAATACAGAACAAAAGGCTCTGGAGTTACCTAACCTTCATCCAACTTAGCTAGAGATTGAAGACTCTGACAACCCTCTCAATGGGTTCATTAAGTGTACTTATTCTTGTCAATGTTTTACAAAGGATATTTTTCAGGATGCAAATGAGTAGCCATATGAAGGGGGGCATAGGGTAAGGTAGGTGAAACGGGTGCAGGGCTCCCATGCTCTCTTCAGGTGCCAAGCCCCCAGCACCTCCACGTGTGTCACAACATGGCAGCTCTTCCAGTTCTGTCCTTTTGGGCATTATGAAGCCTTCATTTCATAGGTATGAGCGATTAAATCTGCCGCCATGGGAAGGTTAAAAGTTCCAACCTCTAATCACAAGGTTTGTTCCCCTGGCATCAGCCCTCCTAGGCTTTCAGGTACCCCATCCAGCTGTCACCTCAAAAGAATACAAAAAAAAAAGACAATCACTACACGGATGCCAAAGACATA
>NW_007064895.1:0-681 GCF_000164805.1 Carlito syrichta
AGCGGCCACTGCACTCCAGTCTGGGCGACAGAGTGAGACTCCAACTAAAAAAGAAAAAAAGAAAAAAAACAAGAACTCATTTATGTCTTTTACCAATGGTGCAAATATCTTTTTGTGTATTCACTGATAGGGGAGGAATAATTTACTGGCTCAGGCTCTCCCAATAGGAGATAATTTAATCATATTTTGAGACTTAGAGAATATAGAAAATTGGATCACCATGATAATGATATGGTATCCTAAGGATTGGAATGTGCATAAAAATCATTAATGAGTAATTACAAGGGAACTGTGGGGGTAAAAATGCATGTAAGTTCCCAATTCTCAGGCTAATTTTTAAAATTGAATGTCTCTAATGTGACTCATACAGTGAAATAAAATTTCATCTTGAATTATTTTAAATAGAATTACTGAGGTAAAAAGTGAAACTGGCTGGGTACGGTGGCTCAGCCTATAATCCCAGCACTTTGGGAGGCCGAGGTGAGAGGATTGCCTGAGCCCCAGGGTTCGAGTCCAGCCTGGGCAACTTGGGGAGACTTCGTCTCTACAAGAAATCACAAAAACTAGTCAGGCGTGGTGGCGTGCATCTGTAGTTCCAGCTACTTGGAAGGCTAAGGTGGAAGGATAGCCTAAGCCCAGCTGGTCGATGTTGCAGTAGCCATGAGTGTACCACTGCATTCC
>NW_007064896.1:0-612 GCF_000164805.1 Carlito syrichta
CAACTGGCTAGTCAGCTGACTTACTACCTGACTTAACTAGAAAGCCTGTTTTCTAGCCAGCTGACATAACTAGGTTGCTACCTAGCTAGCCAGGTGGTTAGCCACCTGACTTAAATAGCCTACCAGCTGGCTAGACAGATGACATAACTAGGTGGCTACCTAGCTAGCTAGATGGCTAGTCAGTTGACTTATCTAGCTGACTTAACTTGCTAGCCATCTGGATAGCCAGCATACTTAACTAGCTAGCTACCTAGCTAGCCAGCTGGCGACTCAGCTGACATAACTAGCTGACAACTAGCTAGCCAACTGGTGAGCCAGTGGACTTAACTAGCTAGCTACCTAGCTAGCCAGCTGGCTAGCCAGCTGACTTATCTAGCTTACTTAACCAGCTAGCCAGTTGGCTAGTCAGCTGACTTAACTAGCTTGCTACCTAGCTAGCCAAATAGCTAGCCAGCTAACTTATGAGCTGACTTAACTAGATGGCCTACTTGCTAGCCAGCTGACTTAATTAGGTTGCTACCTAACTAGCCAGGTGGCTAGCCAGCTGACTTGAATAGCTAGCCAGCTGGCTAGCCAGCTGACTTAACTAGGTAGCTACCTAGCTAGACAGCT
>NW_007064897.1:0-640 GCF_000164805.1 Carlito syrichta
TCCTCCTCACCCAGGCATTCTTTCAGGCAGTTGGTGTCCCAGTTACATGGATTAGGAGCTTGAGCTGCTCCCCATTCCATGTAAGCATCTCATTGCAGTAGCAATTTACTTGTTCCTCCCTGGGGAAAACTCCCAGGCATCTAACATACCCATCTACCTGTCCCCAGGGGCAGAGTCCTCTGTGGTGCAGTGCTGCTCTCTCTGCTCAATGCCCAGATATATTCCAGGCACCTGCAGCTCCCTCTCTTCTGGAGTAGGAGTTTAGGCTACCTCCTGAGAAGACAAGTTGAGGCAGCGGAGGTCTACCAACATCTCACCAGAGGTCACCACTGTGTGCTTGAAGGCCTCACACCAGACCCCACCTCAGAGCTGGCACCTGTGACTGCCATCAGTGGACCCATAGGTGGGACTGCCCAGTTTGACACCATTCATTATAATTTTCCTCTCCCCAGGACTTAACTAAGAGTTCTGACCATAATGCACTTCACAGTTCAGCTCTCTGCTGAGACAACACAGAGCCTCCCCCAGTAAATAAGGATCAAGAAAATACCCATTCATAACAGCAGTGACCAGCTTTTATTCATAGGTGTCACTTGCTGGCATAGAGGTTGAAGGATGCATCACACCATGCAACCTGCCC
>NW_007064898.1:0-548 GCF_000164805.1 Carlito syrichta
AGGTAGTCCCAAGAGAGATCCACAGGTGGACAGCAGGTGGGATGTGAGGGGTGAACGGTCAAACTTCGGTAACAGTGTGACACTGGGTTCTGTATGCATTCACTCAGCAGACTTTTATTGAGCACCGACTATGTGCCAGGTCCTGAGTGAAGTGCTGAGAACATAGAGAAAAAGGATAGGATTGCTGGCTTCAGAGACCAAACATGGGAAACCTTGGGGACAAGGAAGGGAAGGGGACAATGAGTCTGGTTGGGGAGGTGTTGACTGGGAGCGGCAGGGACAGCCGAGGAGTGGCATGCAAGGGGTGGTGGGACACATGGTCTGGGACTCAATAAAGTGGTAGAATTGGCCGGGCTCAGTGGCTCAGCCTGTAATCCCAGCACTTTGGGAAGCCAAGGTGAGAGGATTGCCTGAGCCCGCGAATTCCAGGCCCACCCGGACAACTTGGTGAGACCTAATCTCTACAATAAATAAAAAACTAGCCAGGTGTGGTAGTGCACGCCTGTAGTTCTGGCTACTCGGAAGGCTGAGGCGGAAGGATCGCCGGA
>NW_007064899.1:0-571 GCF_000164805.1 Carlito syrichta
ATGCATGATGTCTTAGGCCTTGTAAATTCCCTTTACTCTAGGCAAGCTTGACTGCCACTATGAGATACCTCAGATACCTGGAAGTCTGTCTCTGAAAAGACAAAATCGGTAAAGTTAATTATACCTAAAGTATGCATTTCTCCAAAAGCACAGCTTCTGTTTTCTCATCATTGTGTCAGGGTTTAAGAATGAGATGAAAAATGGCTTCCCATTCTCAGTCTGTCCTTTCAGAAAATGGACTCTGTCTTCCAAGCTGGAGCACAGTGGCATGATCACAGCTACCACAGCCTCGACCTGCTGGGCTCAGGCAATTCTTGCACCTCAACCTTCTAGGACTACAGGCATGCACTATGACACCTGGCTAATTTTTGGATTTACTGTAGAGACAGGGTCTCATCAAGTTGCCAAGGATGGTCTCAAACTCCTAGGCTCGGGCAGTCCTCTCACCTTGACTTCTCGAAGTGCTAGGATTACAGGCATGAGCCACCATGCCTGGCTTGGGATTCTTTTTTTTTTTTTTCTTATAAAGATGTGGGGTACAATTCAGGGTTAGGTATACAAACGTTGATTA
>NW_007064900.1:0-2060 GCF_000164805.1 Carlito syrichta
CCATCTTTCTGGAACTCTAGGCCCAAGGTTGGGCCTCTTTCCAAATGATCTCTGTCTGTTCACAACGATCCCAACTTCATACACAAATGGATACTCTTCTTTTATTTTCTCCTTTTTTTCTCTGAGTCAGAGTCTCACTGTGTCGCCCAGGCTAGAGGGCGGTGACTCACTCCCAGCCACCACAGCGTCGTCCCACCACACTCTGGCTAGACTTTTCCTGACTTTCTGAGTAGCTACAAGGACAGGTGTGCGCCACTACCCCCGAGTCATTTGGGATGGAGGTTAGAGACAAGGTCTCGCCGATGTGCCTGGGCATATCTTGGTCCCCTGGCTTGGGGCGGCCACTGGCCTCAGCCTCAAAAAGCGTTGGGATGATGAGGCAGAAACCCTGAGCCCAGCCTCAATTCTTCTTCAAAAAAGAACCAAGAGGCCTGGCGCAATTGTCCACGCCTGGAATCACAGCACTTTGGGTGGCCAAGGCAGGAGGATGGCTGAAGCCCAGGAGCCCAAGGTCAGCCCGGGCCATGCAGGGAGACCCCATTTCAATACCCATCCAAACAGGGAGTCTGGGGCCAAGGTGCCCATCATCCATGCCACTCCATTGGCTGAGGTGGGAGGATCGACGGAGCCCGCAAATTCGAGGCTGATGGTGAATGATGGTCGTGTCTGTGGGCCCCAACCTGGGCCACAGAACCAGACCTTGTCTCTTAAAATATCAGAATCATACAGATTCTCAGGCGCGCATGGTGTGTTCACAGGGTGACTGGCTTTAGAGCCAGGAAAAATGGGATTCAGGGGACAGAAACTTCCCCGGGTGAGGTCTGTGTCTCTGGCCTTTCTGGCAGAAGGTCCTTGAGCTGAGTGTGAGGGTTGGCCTGCCTGGGGCAAATTTCTTGCCTCAGAGAGGAGAGCCAGCAGGAACCCTGCCAGGGAGCCTCAGGAATTCCCACACCAAAGCAAGGACAGCCATTGGTGCATTGAGGTTGGAAGGTGCCAAGCTTGGGGGACCCTCACCTGTTGGGGAGCAGGGGGGGAAGTACTGAAAGCAGAAGGTATGCTCTAGAATGGATTACTTTCTTTCTATCTTCCTCTCTTTCTTTCTCTCTCTCTCTCTCTCTGTGTGTGTGTGTGTGTCTCTCTTTCTTCCTTTCATTTCTTTCCTCACTAGGTTGCCCAGCCTGCTCTCAAACTGCCCAAATCAGGCCATCCTCTCAGCTGGGGCCTCCCAAAATGCTGTGATCACAGCCTTTCCATTTGGTCGACATCCTGGTCTTCCTGTCTGGTCTAGAACTATGGACCTGATGAGAGCCTCCTGCCTGGGCCTACCCTCACCCACGGTTTTCTGGCTTTTGCTTGGGCTCATAGTAGGGGCTTGCTATGGTGTCCAGCTTGGTCTTGAGCTCCCAGGCTTCGGTCATGTTCTGTCTCTGCCACCGCGAGTGTTGAAAGTTTGAGAGTAATGCCTTTCCTTTCTCTGAGGCTGCACCTGGGCAGAGCAAGCGTGTGCACCCTGAGGAAAAAGGCAGGTGGAGTGGTTGGCAGATGGGCGAGACATGCCCCTGTGTTAGGTGCTCCTCCCAGGGATGGCTTGCTGTCAACTCTGGCCAAACTCTCCATGGTCCTGGGTTATTGGAAGGGAGCGGGCCTCACAGTGGGGCCCCAAGAGGGGTGTGGAGGGTGGTGTGGGGGCTCACGCTCATCATCCCAGTGCTCTGGGAAGCTGAGGCGAGAGGATGGCCTGAGTCCCTGTGTTCGAGACAAGCCTGTGCACCCTGGCGAGACCTCATCACTATAAGAAGCCAAAAAAATGAGCCGAGCATAGTGGCACACGTCAGCCATTATGACTACTCGGGAGTCCATGGCTGGAGTATTGTCAGAACCCTAAGAGTGAAGGCCATGGTGGCTGAGAATGGTCCCCTGTGCTCTGGCCTGGGTGACAGAGCAGGACTCAGATTCAATAATAATACCAACCACCAGCACCACCACAACCACAGGCTGGGCTCAGCCTGGCATCCTGGCACTTGGGAGGCCCAAAAGAGTGGAGGACCTGAGCCTGCGGG
>NW_007064900.1:2181-4963 GCF_000164805.1 Carlito syrichta
CGACTCCAAATAATAATGACCCCAGCACCACCACCACCACCAACAATGCCACCCATCATAAGGAGTCATCCTAAGGGCTGGGGAAGGAAAAGGCACTTTCCAGGCTGTCGTTTGTGGAAGGTTTCAAAGGTGACCACTGGGCATGACAGTCTTGCGCCTTTGGCCATGCTCTCCAGGAGGCCTGCCTCCACCCTCCACACTCCTGTCCACAACTAAGACATGTGTGAGCTCAGGGAACAAACGACCCTGAGCTAGGGCAGCCATCGGGCTCAGAGTGATCAAGGAGGTCCAGCAGCACAGCATCTAACACAGATTCTGGTGCCCTGTCTGCCACCTTTGGGTGAGGGGAGGGCTCCTTCCTCTCCCAAACACTCCATTGTCACCCACCCTAGTGGACCTACCCTGGGGAGCCATGAACGCCCGGTGTGACGCAAGTGGAAGGTGTCTTTTTTGTCAACAGTCTCCATCAGCCGGGCTTGGGTGCAGCAGCTCAATCTTGGCTCCATGGCACTTGACCTACAGGTCTCAGGCTGTCCTCCCACCTCTGCCTCCGAGCAGTTGGTATAGGGGGGCCAAAATTCCTAACTACATTTTGGGGACCACTTGCCGAGACGAGATCTGTCCAAGTCTCCCAGGCTGGTCTCTGACCCCTGGGATCAGGCAGCCTCCCGCCTTCACTTCCAAGGGCATGGGGCTGACAGCCATGAGCCATGGTGCCTGGTCTGGACTCACATGTTCTGTCATCGGGGGTGATGCAAGTGAATGCCCTGGGAAGGCCACCACATCCCATGTAGCCAGGACCAAGGGCGCCACCACTTGTGACTCCTGCGTTTGTATTCCGGGGAGTAACCAGGTCTCACTACTTGGCCCTGGCTGGTCTCAAAAACCCTGGCTGCAGTAGTACCTCACCTCGATCTCTCAAAGTAAAGTCCTATTGTCTGCTGATCCACTGTCTTTTGGGAACTCTAGGGCCAAGGCTAGGACCTCCTTCCCCAAAGATTTCTCTCTGTTCTTGATGATCCCAACTCCATACACAAATGGATGCTCTTCTATTTTTCCTTTTCTCCATTTTTTCTTTTAGTTGGAGTTTGACTACATTGCCCAGACTGGAGGGCGGTGACTGGCTATGGCCATTGCAACCTTGGCCTGTTGGGCTACAATGACCCTTTCCCCAGCCTTCTGATGAGTTGGAATGACAGGTGCGTGCCACTGCACCAGGCTCATTTGGGATGGAGGGTAGAGAGGAGGTCTCACCAAGGTGCCTGGGTGGGTCTCAGCACGTGACCTCTGGCCGGTTGCTGGACTTGGCCTGGGATGATGAGCCCCAGAGCTCGGCCTCGATCCTTCATCAACAAAAAACCAGAAGGCCTGGTGTGGCAGCCCAAGTCTGGAAAACTAGCACAATGGGAGGCCAAGCTGGGAGGTTGGCTGGAGAGCAAGAGCCCAAGGCCAGCCCAGGCCACATAGGGAGACCACATCTCTGCATCCATCCAAACAGGGTGGCTGGGGTCAAAGTGCCTGTTGTCCTGGTCACTCCAGAGGTTGTGGTGGGAGGATCGTCAGAACCCTCAATTTTGAAGCTCCCAGTGAACAACAGATATATCCCTGTGCCCCAGCCTGGGACAAAGAGCCAGACCCTGTCTCCAAAACATCAGGATCATGCACAGATTCTCAACTGTGCATGATGTGTTTACAGGGAGACTGGCTTAAGAGCCAGAGAAAATGGGACTGGGAGGACAAAATTTCCCCAGGTGAGGGATGTATAATCAGCCTTTCTTGCTGGAAGGTCCTTGTTGCCGAGTCAGAGTTTTGGTCTGCCTGGGGCACATTTTTCACCTTGGAGAGGAGAACTGGCACAAACATGGCCAGGGAGCCCTGGGAACTCCCACAACAAAGTGGGTTCAGCCATTGGGGGGTATTGACTGGAAGGTGCCTAGGTTGGGGGACTCTCACATGTGAGGGGGCTGGGGGAAGGACTGAGCACAGAATGTTTGCAGGAGAATGTATTTCTTTCTTTCTAGTTTTTCTTTCTTTCTTTCTTTCTTTCTTTCTTTCTTTCTTTCTTTCTTTCTTTCTCTCTCTCTTTCTCTTTCTCTCTCTCTCTTTCTCTTTCTTTCTTTCATCTTTCTTTCTTTTCTTTCCTCACGTGGTTGCCCAGGCTGCTCTCAAACCACCGAACTCGGTCATCCTCTTGGCCTGGGCCTCCCAAACTGCTGTGATCAAGGTTTTCCAATTAGTCGGCTTCCTGGTCTTGAACTCTGGGCTAGAGGCGATCCAACCGCCGAGACCTGCTCTCACTCAAAGTTTTTTAGATTTTGAGGTGGAGACTTGTCATGGTGTCCAGCCTGGTCTTGAGCTCCTGGCCTCTGGCCATCCTCCCCTCTCAGCATCCTCAAGTGCTGATGAGACAGTCATGAGTCGCCCGGCCCTCCTTGACCCCCTGAAGTTTTAGGAGAAATGCCCTCCCATTCCCCGAGGCTGCCCCTGGGAGGAGCACGTGGGTCCACACTGGGGATCAAGGTGAGAGGAAGTGTTGACACCCTGATAGAGACATGCCCATGTGCCAGGCACTCCTTCCAAGAAGGATGCAGTGGGCAAATCCAGCCACCCTCTCTGGGATCCCAGGTTTTCGGAAGGGAGCGGACCTCACAGTGTGGCCTGAGAGTTGTGTGGATGATGGACATGGGGTCACACTCCTGTCATCCCGGCACTCTGGTAGGCCAAGGAAAGAGGATGTCCTGAGCCCCTGGGTTCACGACCAACCTGGGTACCTTGGCATGAC
>NW_007064900.1:5024-8493 GCF_000164805.1 Carlito syrichta
GACCTCATCTCTAAATAAAATCAAGAAAGTGAGTTGAGCGTGGTGACCATGCCTGTCGTTCCAGCCATTCAGGAGGATGTGGCAGGGGAGGCCATGGTGTCTGTAAATGGGCCTCTGAGCTCTGGCCTGGGTGACAGAGCATGTCTCTGACTTAGTATAATAATACCGAAAACCACCACCGCAACCACAGGCCATGCCCAGGGGCTCAACCTGGCATCCCTGCCCTTCAGAAGCCAAGGCAAGTCCACAGCCTGAGGCTGTGGATTCAATACCAGCCCGGGACACTGGGCGAGACCTTATCTAGGCCAAAAAAATCCAAATATTAGCCAGGCATGGTGGTGCAGGTCTGTGGTTCCAGCCACTCATGAGGCCAAGACGGGGAATCACCAGAATCCAGCAGGTGGAGTACACAGTGGCCGTGAACCCGCTGCTACACTAAGTCTGGGTGACAGAGCGAGATCCCAACTCCTAATAATAATAATCACCACCAATGCCACTACCACCACCCCTGACACCCAGTGCAAGGAGTCAACCTCAGGGATGGGAGAGGAAAAGGCACTTCCCCGACTGTTGTTCACGGGAGGTTTCAAAGCTGGCTCCCCGGCACACCCACCCCACTTGTCAGCCATGTGTCCTAGACAACATGCCACCACCCTCCACACTTGTGATCCACAGCAAAGACGTGTGTGAACTCATGGAACAGATGGCACTGAGTTAGGTGGCCGTCGGTCACAGAGTGATCAAGGTGATCTGGCAACGCCCTGGCCAGCCAGCTTCCAGTTGCCCGGTCTGCTGGAAGATGGCTGGAACCCAGCTTCCGATCTCATGATGACTCTCATCTTCCACCCACATGGACCTTTCCCTGGGGAGGCACAGACACTCGTTGTGATGCATGTGGGTGGTATCGTTTTTGTCGCTGGAATCTCCATCGGTTGGACTGGGGCATGGAAGCACTAGTGTGGCTCCCAGGGCCTCAACCTGTGGGACTCAGGTGCTCCGCCCTCCTTGGCACTCTAGCAGCTGGGTTTCCGGGTGCCACCATGCCTGACTCGATTGTGGGACTTCTCACTATGATGAGGTCTGGCCACATCACCCAGGCTGGTCTCCAATCCCTGTGCTCAGGCATTCTCCCACCTCGGCAGCCCAGGGAGTGGGTCTGATGGCTGTGAGCCATGTTGCCCAGACTGGACTCACATATTCTGTTGACAGGGGCAACACAAAGGAATGCCCCAGGATCGAAGTCACCACATTCCATGTAGCTGGGACCGTGGGTGCCACCCTGTGTGACTCCATTGTTTGCATTCTGGGGAGTGACAAGTTCTCACTACATGGCCCAGGCTGGTCTCCAACTCCTGGGCCCCAGCGTTCACCTGCCTCAGCCTCCCAAAGCCACAGCCCAATTGTCTGCCAATACACCATCTTACAGGAACTGTAGGCCCAAGGCTGGGGCCTCCTTCCCAATTGATCTCTGTCTGTTCAGGGTGATCCCAATGCCATACACAAGTGGATGCCCTTCTTTATTTTCTTTTTTCCTTTTTTCTTTTAGTCGGATTCTCACTCAGTCACCCAGGCTGGAGGGTGGTGGTTCACTCCTGGCCACCACAGCCTCGGCCCACTGTGCTCTGACAAGCCTTTCCCCAGCCTTCCGTGGAGCCAGAATGAGAGGAATGTGCCAGCACACCTGGTTCCTTTGGAATGTCAGGTAAAGACGAGGTCTTGCTGCTGTGCCTGAGCAGGTCATGGCCTGTGGGCTCGTGCTGGCCACTGACCTCGGTCTCCCAAAGTGCTGGGGTGATGAGGCTGAGCCCCTGAGCCCGGCCTCAATCCTTTGTCGAAAATGAACCAGAAGGCCTGGTGTGGTGGCCCACTTCTTGAATCCCAGCACTCTGGGAGACCGAGGCAGGAGGATGGCTGGATCCCAGGAGCCAAAGGCCAGCCTGGGCCACATAGAGAGACCCCATCTCTGCACCTATTCAAACAGGGAATCAGGTCATGATACCTGTCATGCCGTCCACTATGGAACCTGAAGCAAGAGATTCACCAGAGCCCATAATTTCGAGGCTGGCAGTGAATGATGGTCGTGTCCCTGGCCCCAGCCAGATTCACAGAGCCAGACCCTGTCTCCAAAAACATCAGAATCGTACACAGATTCTCAACTGCGTGTGATGTGTTCCCAGGACAACTGACTTTAGAACCAGGAAAAATGGGAATGGGGGGGAAGAAATTTCCCCAGATGAGGGACGTGTCCCTGGCCTTTCTTGGCAGAAGGTCCTCGTTGATGAATCAGAGGGTTGGCCTACCTGGGGCATGTTTCACCTCGGAGTGAGAGCTTGCAAGAACCAGGCCAGGGAGGCTGGGAAATCCTGCACCAAAGTTGGAGCAGCTTTTAGGGGTGTTCGGGCTGGAAATTGCCAAGCTTGGGGGACCCTAACATGTGGTGTTGGTGGTGGGGAAGGACTGAGGGCAGAAAATTTGCAGGAGAATGGATTTCTTTCTTTCTTTCTTTTCTTCTTTTCTTTCTTTCCTTTTTCCTTCCTTCATTCCTTCCTTCATCCCTTCCTTCTTTCCTTCCTTTCTTTCTTTCTTTCTTTCTCTTCTTTCCTCACTAAGTTGCCCAAGCTGCTTTCAAACTTCCCAACTCAAGCCATCCTCTTGGCCTTGGCCTCCCAAACTGCTGCAATCACAGGCTTTCAATTTGGTCGACATCCTGGTCTTCCTACCTTGTCTTGATCTCTGGGCCAGAGGACATCTTCCTGCCAAGGTCTTCCCTCATCCATGGTTTTCTGGGTTTTGCTTGGGGTCGAGGTGGAGGCTTGCTATGGTTTCCAGCCTGGTCTCAAGCATCTGAGCTCCGGACATCTTCCATTCTCAGGCTCCCTGAGTGCCAAGGAGACAGGCAAGAGTCACCTGGCTGTCACCCTCCCTGAAAGTTTGAGAGTCACGCACTCCCTTTGTGTGAGCTGTCCCCTGGGGGGAGCAGGCAGGTCCACTCTGAGTAGTGAGGTGGGCAAAGGTCTGGGTGCCCCAGCAGAGATATGTCCCTGTGCCTGGTGCTCCCACAGTGTGGACACAGCAGATCACTCTGGTTCCCCTCTCAGTGGTCCTGGGTCATCTGAAGGGAGTGGACCTCACAGTGGGGTCCTGGGAGGGGTGTGATGGCCATCTGTGGGAGCTCACATCTGTCACCCCAGCACTTTGGGAGGCCAAGGTAAGAGGATGGCCAGAGCCCCCACTTATGAGACCAACCCGGACACCTTGGCAAGACCTCGTCTCTATAAGAAACCAACAAAATGAGCTGATTGTGGTGGCGCCCACCTGTCATTCCAGCCACTTGGGATAGCCTGAGCTCAGATGGTGGAGGCCATGGTGGCCTAAAGCAGGCCCCTGTGCTGTGGCCTGGGTGACAGAGCACTACTCCAACTCAGAATAATAATACGAACCTCCACCGCTACAACCACAGGCTGGGTTC
>NW_007064901.1:0-1310 GCF_000164805.1 Carlito syrichta
TTCCTCGGAACTTGCTCCATGACACCTTGGTGACTGACTGTCAGTCTGGTATGGCTCCAGGTTCCTCCTTTCCTGGGCACTGCTCTCAAGAGCAGACTTCACTGGATCAGGCTTATTGTCTAGATCTTACACCCTCTTCTGTGTACTGGTATCAAAGGGTTCAATGCTCATGCTGGCACAAGAACAAAGAATACAACATATTCAAGTCCAAGTGTCTCCATTATTATCTTACAGTATTCTGCAATAGAATTTCAGTTGGCATTTGAACTCCTGTGTAGGTTAATAAACCAGTACTGAGTCTCGAATCACTTGACAATGGGGACATCGACCCACTGTGGTTTGAAGAAATTGAGAGGAACAGCAAGAAAGCAAAATGGAAAAGCTTGACAGGATTGGCCTTCTTTTTAATTATGGGAAATAATGAGGAGGATGTACTTGAAAGCATTAGAACACTTCACTGAGATAAAAAGACTTCTTTACTTATTTTCACTGTACCAACTTTGGATTTTCCCACTGATTTCCAACCAGTGGTGTCATTAGTCTTTACTTCGATCTGTATCTTGCCATCATAGGATGACCTTGTTTCATTCTTCCCTGTGTCATCATGCACAACATTTCTCCTTTATGCTTATCATTCTTGTTATGAAAAGATAATATGTTGTTTTAAGATGACTATGATAGAAATGCATATGAAGTGGACTCATGGCTGACACTAAAGCATAGTAGAAGAGACTTGGGAAATTTAACCAATACACGTGTCTACTCTCACGTAGCACACACATTCTCAGAACGCTGGTGCTCATTGACCTCATAACTGAAATGTCACAACAACTTATCTCCAAATCCTAGGATTTGAGTTGAGTGGCTCATTTAAAAGCCCATGTGGCTTTTCCTGCCTATATGCTTTATGGTACTCTGAGAATTTCCAACAGAAAAGATGAAGTCAAGAAGACAAAAAGACTGATTACCTTTTTAATGAAACCTAATTCCAAGGTTTGTGATCGCCTGCCCCCCCAAAAAATCAAAAGTAAACGTACTGAAAAGAAGAAAACGAACAACCCCATCATAAAATGGGCAAAAGATATGAACAGACACTTCACAAAGGAAGACATCCGAGCAGCCAACAAACACATGAAGAAATGCTCAACCTCACTAATCATCAGGAGATGCAAATCAAAACCACACTGAGATACCACCTAACTCCAGTCAGATGGAAATTATCAACAACTCAAAAAATAACAGTTGCTGGAGAGGGTGTGGTGAAAAGGGAACACTTCTACACTGTTGGTGGGAGTGTAAACTAGTGCTAC
>NW_007064901.1:1749-3378 GCF_000164805.1 Carlito syrichta
AACTTGTCTCATCTTCACTTCTCAGTCATGGTCTTAGAAAAAAGACTCAGCGTTACACACACTTTTGGGCAGACTGGCCTTTGTCACAAGCCTTTACAGAAATATTAGCCAGCAGCTTGGTTCCCAAGTCTTCCCTCATGACTTCCTGTGGACAGGGAATTATCTAATCCATTTTCATGACTGTAACCTCTCTAGGTAAGCAGCCATCACTAACTTTCCCTTAAAGAGTGAAGACATCATTCACTCATTCATTTACTCAACAAATAGTTTTGTGCAAAATAAAACAGAAAGATCCAAAGCAGAAGGATGGTCAGCAGACTGCACTCCAGTCTGCAACAGATTGGGACCCCAACTCAAAATAAAAAGAGAGAGAGGGAGGGAGGGAGGGGGGAGAGAGAGAGAGAGAGAGAGAGAGAGAGAGAGAGAGAGAGAGAGAGAAACCCAGGACCTGATGTCTTCACAGCTGAATTTTTCCAAGTAGCTAAAAAGCTAAAATCAGTTTAATTCAAACTCTTCACAAAAATGGAAGAGGAGGGAATAATTTCCAACTGACTACATGAGGCCAGAATTACTCTGACAGAAAGACAAGACAGACACACACAAAGAAAGAACAACAACAACAAAAAAACACAGCCCAATATCACTGATGAACACAGGCATAGCAAAACATAGCAAAAAGCAAGTTAAATTCAACAATACATTTTTGCATATTGTTAGAATTAGCAATTGATTGCATTTTGGCCTTTTCTATATTCACTAATAAAGGGATATATGTTTCTTAATTATATTGTCTACTTTTCCAATCATAGAGCCTTAATTTTTTTTTTTTTTTTTTTGAGTTGGAGTCTCACTCTGTCACCCAGACTGGAGTACAGTGGCCGCTCCCGGCCACCGCAGCCTCGAACTGCTGGGCTCCACGATCCTTCCGCCTCAGCCTTCGAGTAGCCAGAATTACAGGCATGTGCTACCACACCCGGCTGATTTTTTTATTTATTGTAGAGATGAAGTCTCGCTGCCCAGGCAGGTCTCAAACCCTGGGCTCAGGCAATCCACTCACCTCAGCCTCCAAAAGGCACAGGATTACAGGCTGAGCCACCGAGCCCAGCTGAGCCTTAATTTTTTAATAGAGGAAGTATATTAAAAGAATAATAAAATTGTCCTTTTTGTGCTTAATATCTGACTAAAGCAGCAAAATTTCTGGCATTTAGATGAAGGTAAATATTAACTTAATTATCAGGATACTATATTCTAACCTAATTTTAGCATAATTTATGTATTCCTAAAAAAGTAGTATTGTTTTACCTCTTTTATCACATTATATAAAGTCATATTGGGGTAATCATCAATTTGGTGTTGATAAAAATTTAGTTTTCTACATGCAACCATGTTAATGTAGATTATTCATTTCTCATCATTTTATAACGACACTCAAATATGTTTTTCACACTTGTGAATGGACATTTGTGTTGTTATGAGTGCTTAACTATAAAACAATGATGACGTAGGTATTATAGTCCACATCTTTTCATTTCATGGAAGATGATTTCTCTCAAATATATTTCTAATGTTGCCATTTCTCTACTGTAGGCTATGTTAGCACATGAACAGCTAACACTAAAGTGTTTCCCA
>NW_007064902.1:0-1136 GCF_000164805.1 Carlito syrichta
GTCAGGGTGGCCGGTGTGATGACCAGCCTGCCCTCGGGTCGGCACCCCAGCCCCCAGCCCCGCCGATATTTTCCACCCTGTTAGCGCCTTCAAATACACTGCAGACCTCCGGGCTCGGTGGCTCAGCCTGTCATCCCAGCACTTTGGGAGGACAAGGCGAGTGGATTGCCTGAGCCTGCGGGTTCGAGACCCGCCCGGGCAACTTGGCAAGACCTCATCTCTGCAATAAATCAAAAATTAGCCGCGCCTGGTAGCGCGTGTCTGTAGTTCTGGCTCCTCGGAAGGCCGAGGCGGACGGATCGTCAGAGCCCAGCAGGTCGAGACTGGGGTGGTTGTAGCGTGCCACTGATCTCCAGTCTGGACAACAGAGTGAGACTCTGACTCAAAAAAAAGAGAGAGGCCGGGCTCAGTGACTCGGCCTGTCATCCCAGCACTTTGGGAGGCTGAGGCGAGCCTGCAGGTTCAAGACCAGCCCGGGCAACTTGGCGAGACCTCGTCTCTACAATAAATAAATAAACAATTAGCCGGGTGTGGTAGCGCACGCCTGTAGTTCAGGCTCCTTGGGAGGCTGAAGCAGAAGGCTTGCCGGAGCCCAGCAGGTCGAGGCTGGGGTAACTGTGAGCGTGCCCCTGCCCTCCAGCCTGGGCAACAGAGTGAGACTCCAACTCAAAAACACCAAAATCAACAACAAAAAATAACACGGCAGACTATGCCCCTTTGCTACGTTTGTTGGGGATTTTCTTTCGTGTCTCCCGAGAACGTTGGCTGCTTCTCTGTCTGTTCCTGCCCTGTCCTCCAACATCCCAAACACAGCCTGGTACACCAGAGGTGCTCAATAAGTGCTTGCCGGATGAATGATGCCCAGAGATGCAACTCCCAGAGCTACGAGCTTGCCGCATGACCTCGGCCACGCCTCAGTTTCCCCAGCCGTCGAAACGGGGCCAGGCCGCCCCTGACCGGCCGGGCCCTCCCGCGGCAAGGCTGCGGGTGTCGTGTTTGCAGCTCGGGCCCAGCCATCGGGGCTGCCAGCTCCCGGGGGACCCGCTCGGCTGACACCGGACTCGTTTCTGGGCCACGCAGCCACCTGGCCGACACCCGATCCCGGCCCCACTTCCAGGCCAGTGTCCGGCCGGCCT
>NW_007064902.1:2401-3481 GCF_000164805.1 Carlito syrichta
AGGCAGGGCGAGGGGAGCCGGGTTTGGCTCAGGGGCGGGGCCCCAGGCTCCTTCTCCGAAGCCCCCAGGCCGTGACCCCGGGGCCTTGGGTCGCAGGCTCCGGGCCAGGCCTGTACGTGCTGCCGTCCACCGTCGGCTACGTCAACCACGACTGCCCCCGGGTGGCCGGTCCCGCTTTCTCACTCCTCCCGAGGCCCAGCGAGGGTAAGGCTGGCGACGGGCGGGGGCCGGGGTCTTCCTGTGCCTCCGTGCTTGCCTGGGAGCATCTCTGGGTCTCCGCACCCCTTAGACCGGGCCTCCCGTAGGTGAGGCCGGGAGCGGTTGGGCTGGGCCACCATCGGCCCCGCCTCCCACATGCTGTGTGGCTTCAGGCAAGCTGCTGTCCCTCTCTGGGCCTCAACTGTCTTACTGGTGTAGGGCAGGCAAGCCTGCGCTTGCCTTCCTGGCTTTGCAATCCCTTGCTGCCCGGCCCTGGCAAGCTGCACAAGAGCTCCGTGCCTCCCTTTCCGGCTCTGTCAAAACTTAACGACAACAAGAACGTCAGCAACATTAGTGCTAACAGTAGTAACATGCTCCTTACATGGCGTGGTAAGAACTAAATGAATATTAGATGCCTGGAGACATTCATTACGTGGCTACAAAGTGCCTATAATCCCAGCGCTTTGGGAGGCCAAGGCGGGAGGATCACTGGCGGCCAGGAGTTTGCGACCAGCCTGGGCAGCATGGCAAGACCCCGCCTCCACCAAAAAGGCAAAAATTAGCCAGGTGTGGGGACGTGCACCTGCAGTCCCAGCTACTTGGGAGGCTCGAGGCGGGGGGGTGGCTGGATCGGGAAGGCCGAGGCTGTGGTGCGCCGTGACTGCGTCTGCATGCCAGCCTGATGATCTGTGGTTCCAACGAGGCCGTGAGCGGGTCTCCAGCCACCCGAGCTGCGGCGGGGGCCGGGGCAGCCTCGGTGGGCGTCCCCGCAGCGGCCGAAGGAGTCGCTCTCCCTGTGAGGAGACAGAAGAGGCCGCGGTGTCCAGGCAGCGACCCGAGCCACCCGGTTCCGGCCACCAGGCCGCAGAGTCCCCAGGGGCG
>NW_007064903.1:0-540 GCF_000164805.1 Carlito syrichta
ACTCCATTCCATTCCAATCCACTCCATTCCATTCCATTACTTTCCTCTCCATTCCTATCCATTCCATTCTTTTCCATTCCATTTCTCTCCGTTCCATTCGATTCTTCACATCCATTCTTCTCCACTTCATTCCTTTCCATTCATTAACATTCCATACCTCTCTATTCCATTCATCTCCATTCCATTTCATGCCATTCCATTCCTTTGAATTCCATTCCATTACTCTCCATTCCATTCCGTTCCATTTCACACCATTCCATTGCACTCCATTCCACTCCAATGCAATTCATTCCATTCCATTCCATTCCATTCCTTTTCTCTGCATTTCATTTTATTCCATTTTGTTCCATTCCATTCCTCTCCGTTCAATTCCATTCCTTTATATTCCATTCCTCTCCATTCCAATCAATTACATTTAGTTCCATTACCCTGCATTGCATTCAATTGCATTAACTCCATTCCATTTCATTCCATTGCATTCTTTACTTTCCATTCCTCTCCATTCTATTCATTTCCATTCTGTTCCATTCCATTCCAATC
>NW_007064904.1:0-532 GCF_000164805.1 Carlito syrichta
ATTTTTATCAGCCATTACTAGGAGTCTTAGCAATTGAACAGAATGAATACTGACAATCTTGTTTGTTAGTATTATGACCCTCAAGGTGAACAAAATCCTCATTCCTTCTACAATCTTAACACTTTTCTAACTAATTAACTACTTTTCTATGTCAAAGTTTTCTTAAAATAAGTCTCAATTTTGATGGTTTATTATATAGGAAATTGAAATAAATAGTCAATGATCTGGGTGCCTTCTGACTTCTGCCAGGCACAATGGCTCACACCTGTAATTCCAGAACTTTGGGAGGCAGAGGCAATAGGATTGCCTGAATCCAGGGATTTGAGACCAGCCTGGGCAAATTGGCAAGACCTCATCTCTACAATAAGTCAAGAAAAATTAGCTGGGTATGGTGATGGCACGCCTGTAGTTCCACCTACTTGGAAGGCTGAGGTGGAAGGATCGCCTGAGCCCAGGAGTCAAGGCTGCGGTGGCGTGCCACTGCACTCACACTCCAGCCTGGGCGACAGAGTAAGACTCTGACTCAAAAGAA
>NW_007064905.1:0-538 GCF_000164805.1 Carlito syrichta
CAACAGATACATGAGAAAATGCTCAGCCTCACTAATCATCAAAGAAATGCAAATCAAAACCACATTGAGAGGTCACCTAACTCCAGTCAGGATGGCCAACATCAAAACTCAAAAAACAACAGATGCTGGAGAGGATATGGGATAAAGGGAATGCTTCTATACTGTTGGTGGCTGTGTAAATTAGTACAATCTCTGTGGAAAGCAGTGTGATAATTTCTAAAAGATCTAAAAATTGACCTTCCATACGACCCAGTAATCCCCCTTCTGGCACTATACCCGGAGGAACTCAAGTCATTCTACAAAAAAGATACCTGCATACGCATGTTTGTGCAGCACTATTCGCAATAGTAAAAACATATAGGCCGGGCGCGGTGGCTCACACCTGTAATTCCAGCACTTTTGGGAGGTGGAAGTGAGAGGATTGCCTGAGTCCAGGGGTTTGATACCAGCCTGGGCAACTTGGCAAGATTTCATCTCTACAATAAATCAAAAAAAAAAAAAAAACAGAAAAAAAAAAAAAAAAAAAAAAAAAAAAAAA
>NW_007064906.1:0-572 GCF_000164805.1 Carlito syrichta
GCAGCCTGGACAACCTAGTGAGAAAAGAAAGAAAGAAAGAAAGAAAGAAAGAAAGAAAGAAAGAAAGAAAGAAAGAAAGAAAGAAAGGGAGGAAGAAACAAAGGATGGAAGGGTGTAAAGAAGGTAGGAAGAAAGAAAGGAAAGAAAGAAAGAAATCCACTCTCCTGCAAACCTTCAACCCTCAGTCCTTCCACCTTCTCTCCCCCCATATGTGAAGGTCCTCCAAGCTAGGCCCCTTTCACCCACAAACACCCCCATGGCTGTTCTCACTTTGGTGTGGGAGTTCTCGAGGCTCTCTGGCCGGGTTCCTGTCATCTTTCCTCTCCTAGATATGAAATGTGCCTCAGGGAGGCAGACCCTTCAACTTGGCAATGAAGACCTTCCACCAAGAAAGGTAAGGGACACATCCCTCACCCGGGGACATTTCTTCCCCCATCCCATTTTTCCTTTATCTCAAGACAGTCACCCTGTGAACACATCATGTGCACCTGAAAATCTGTGTACGATTCTGGTGTTTTTGGAGACAGGGTATAGCTCTGTGGCCCAGGCTGGGGCCCAGAGACATGACATTC
>NW_007064907.1:0-825 GCF_000164805.1 Carlito syrichta
TACAGGTGCACATCACCATGCCCAACTACATTTGTAAATTTTTGGTAGAGACAGTGTCACTATGTTGCCCATGATGGTTTTGGAATTCCTGGCTTCGAGCGATCCGCCCACCTCGGCCTCCCAAAAGTGCTGGAATTGTGGTCCAAGTAACACTCGGCTGCTACCCTCGACACAAATAGAGAGGCAGAAAAACGTTTATTTCTGAATTCGAGCCCAGGGAGCAGAGCCGGGTCCCGGCCTTTTCAAGATGGCCCTCCTCGCCCTTCGTGTTTGTAGTCCACCTTCCTAAGTTCAGGGTAGTTGGCGCCTCCACACTGACTAAGTGATTAGAAGAGCATCGTTCGGAACTGAAGCCACAGCCACATTTTGTCAATAATGACGTTTACGGTCCACATTTCCTGGTGCCGGTTACCGGAGATATCTCACAGCTTTTATTAGTAACACCCAGCTTGCCGTGGAGTAAAGGGAGTCAACAGGACCGAAGACATCATACGTTGTCCTGTGTTGTTACACGACAGAGTCGTATAAGACTTACGATTACCTTGATACTCTATTATTCAAACCTGTGACTACTAAGAAAAGGGAATAAATGGGAATTCACACCTCTCGGTTAATTGAGCACAGTCTGCAGGGAAAGTTAAGTGTTCCCCGAAGCTACTTACTGGGAGTGCACAGGCGAAAAGGGGAAGTGGTCTTTCCTTAACTCTCAGGAATGTGGGTGCGTGCAGGAGTGCTTTGACCCTTGCCAGGCCCTTCTCTAGGGACTGGCAATTTGGACAGACAGTAGCGGGTCTCATACCATATCCCCACTGTCAGTCGAAGCCA
>NW_007064908.1:0-537 GCF_000164805.1 Carlito syrichta
CCGGGAACGCAGCTAAGAGGGAGGGTCCTGGTCTTCATCATCTCCTTGTTGCCCAGAACCTCCCTGAAGGTGGGCTGTGGGGGGTTGGCTTCAGTTCTCCTTCCGACACAGGCTGCAGCACCCCTGCAAATGCAGCATTTCATCAGAAGATTCCACCTCAGAGATGACCTCAACGTTCAGGAACCCAGCGACACTCCACCTTCCCTGTTGCCTAAGTCAGCAGCTTTGCAGCCCTTGAAAGTGGCCATCGCCATGGAGGGTTTTGAAATCCAGGTCCCTGCAGTGCTGATGAGATGCGTATCGGGGGAAGGGTAAATTCTGGTGTCCGCAGAACCTGTGGGAGGCCAGGGTGACAGCTCGGAGCTCCTGGCTCCAGGGTGATGGCTTGACGGCAGGGCACACGTCTTCTGCCTGGAACCTAAGAAGATTGAAGGGTTTTGTCAGTCCCTAGTCTCTTGGTTGCAACCCTTTCTAGTTCTCAGCAGCCCTGGCTTTCCCTGCTCCCAGAAAGCAAGGGGATGGAGTGTGATCGGATCA
>NW_007064909.1:0-537 GCF_000164805.1 Carlito syrichta
GGTGGAAGAACAATGGTGGGCTCTGAGTGTGTTCACACTATACTGTCTGTCATGGCCACAGTCCTCCTTGTATGGTCACAGGGTGTCCCTCACTCCAAATCTGTCCAGAGAATGCAGCCTGGAACCCTGGGGACTGAGCACTCTGGGGGCCTGAAGGAGACAGTGGTCACGTCTACATCGTGGCTTGAATACGATGTGAGATAAGGGTAGGACCAGGACCTTCCAGAATGGGGGGCTTTGGAGCTGGAAGTCAAAGAGCAGAGGCTCAAGGGTGGGGGAAGTGTGGGTGACTCTAAAGACCTTGGGGTTCACATGTGCTCAAGCCCGCAGTGCTGCCGAGTGAGGCAGAGGTGCAGGTTGGGCTGGTCCAACAGGTCCTGGGCACTGTGCTGAGAGCAAAGAGGCATTGGCAGGTCCCCTCTGTGCCTCAAGAGGCCGCCCCAGGCCCTGTGCACCCCACACGTTCCTACCCCATGACAGCCTGGGCTTGAGTGGGCTACCGTGTCCAGGGTTGCCTGAATTTGCGCACTGGACACC
>NW_007064910.1:0-2531 GCF_000164805.1 Carlito syrichta
CGGGAGCGGCCACTGCACTCCAGTCTGGGCGACAGAGGGAGACTCCAACTCAAAAAAAATAAAATAAAATAAGATGGCTGCCAAGCACCATGAGGTTTTGGGCCGTTTTGTTATGCAGAATAAGCACCTGTCCACCTGGCTGCATCTCCAGCTCAGCATTCTCCAGGGCACCCTGCTCCCCTCGGTCCCCCAGGCGGTGACCAGGCCTGTCCCTGCCCAGCGTGCCTTGGTATGCATGACTCCCCTCCTCTCCCGGGGGCAGAAAACACACCCATCTCCATCACTGTCCTCACTTGACTATCCTTCCCCTACCCGGGGAGGGAATTAAGACTCAGAGAGGCTTCAGGAGGCTGTCTCCTCTGGAGGCCCAACGTTGGCACGATTGGAGTAGACGTCAGCCTTCTGGCAAGTACCGCAGAGGCTCTGTGGTCTTTCATTCTTGCTGGCCATTGCAGATGACAATCAGAATCACAGCAACAAAAATACCAAGACAGCCGCATCAACACAGTGTAGAGTTAAACAGTGCCAGCCACTGTCCCAGGCATGTCTCCTCTCCCTCGCTTGGCTGTGCCCATGGTCCAAGCGAGCACAGTTCTCAGAGGCAACTCCTCACCAAGTGTGGCCTCAGGTGTGTGCAATAGTCAGGACAGGTCAGGGTGTGCTGCGGAACAAACAGCCCCATAATTTCAACAACTTAACACACCAATCTAGTGTCATTCACACTATGTGGCCATCGTGGGGGGCCCATGGACTCTCCTCCATGTTGCCCTCCGCAGGACCCGCCTTCTAGAATATTGCTGGCTATGCTGGCGGAAGGAGAGAGCTCTGGAAGTTCTCACGCTGACCCACAAGAGCTCAGCCTGGACCCGTCACTTCCTCTGACACTCATGGGCACCCTGCAGAGCCCTGTGGTTTCCCCACTCACCAGAACTCAGGAAGCATCCGGGAAAAAGAACCGACCAGTGACGAAAGCCCTGTGACAGGAGACACCAGGCTCCGCGTCCCCAGGGGCTCCACCCAGCGTCCCGCCCTTCCAAGAGGCCGCCGTCTTACCCTGTCCTGGGAAAAGGGTCCCCACCCGTAGGAAGCAAAATGATGGCCCCCAAAGATGCCTGGCTCCCACTCCCGGGACCTGAGAACGACACCGTCTGGGGCCGTGCATGGCCAGGGCCGCCCCGCGTCTTGGCGTGTCCCATCTCATCGCTTCTTCTGAAGAGGCGCCAACCTTTCAGGCTGGGCCCTCCCCGATGGCCCATTTTAATGTCACCACCGCCCTGAAGACCCTGTCGTGTTCGGAGACCCTGGGGCTTCCGATCGTGGACCTGGGGGTGAGGGTGCAATTCAGCCTGAAGACGTGCAAAGCCAGCTGGGCCCGGTGGCTCAGCCTGTCATCTCATGCCTTGAGAGGCCGAGGCGAGTGGATGGCCTGAGCCCACGGGTTCGAGACCCACCTGGGCAACTTGGCGAGACCTCATCTCTACAATAAATCAAAAAATCAGCCGGGCGTGATAGCGCGCGCCCGTAATTCCGGCGACTCAGAAGGCTAAGGTGGAAGGATCGCCGGAGCCCAGCAGGTCAAGGCTGCGGTGGCCGGGAGCGGCCACTGCACTCCAGTCTGGGCGACGGAGTGAGACTCCGACTCAAAAAAAAAAAAGAAAATTGTGAACTTTGCAAGGAGCCGATCTTAGATGATTGGGGGGGGACATCATCACTAGGGTCCTTGCACGTGGGAGGCGAGGAGGTCAGTCAGGGAAGGAGGAGGGTCAGAGAGGCCAGAATGAGATCGGAGGTCCAGGGACGAGGCCGGAGCAGTGTGGCGGCCTCTGGGCCTTCCCGTGGGACAGGAACGGCAACTCCCCTGGACCTGCCAAGAGGCGCCGGCCCTGCCCGCCCCAGGACCTTTGGCTGTAGACCCAGGGAGCATGTGCAAGTGTGTCACAGGGTAAATCGCATCGCCTGATGGTGACCCTTGGGCTTCGAATGAACCCGCCACCCAGACGGCGAGCACGGCTCGCAATGGTGGGTTTCGGCCCTCCCCCCTCCCTTTTGGGGTCTCCGGTGTCTGTGGCTCCACCCTCTGGCTGAGGGCGCCCAGCGTGTAGCTCGCTCTTGTGATGCCGCGCATTCATTTTCTGCTTAAAATAATGGCCTCCCGCTGTATCCATGTTGCCACAGGCGCGGGCTCCGCCTTCAGGGCTGTGTCGTATTCCACGGAGTGCGGGGACCACGTTTCTTTCCAGCCCACCCCAGGCACTTGGCGAGTTCCCGTCTTGGCGGCGGTGAGTGGCGCCCAACACCCCGATCTCAGCTGCTAAGGCCCACCTTGGCCTCCAGCACCCCAGAACTGAGCCAGCATCGGCTCAAGCCGCGTTGTCCGTGGTGATGTGTGATGGCAGCGACAGGAAACTCGTCATGGCCTCCGAATGCCGGTCTTGGCAGAAACACCCCAGCCCTCTCCTGTCTTCACCACGGATTTCTGCCTCCAGCCCCCTCCCCCAGGAGGGCCTCCGGGTTCCGCCCCTGGGGCCGCT
>NW_007064910.1:3093-4312 GCF_000164805.1 Carlito syrichta
CCCGGCTGATTTTTTGATTTATTGTAGAGGTGAGGTCTTGCCAAGTTGCCCAGGCGGGTCACGAACCTGTGGGCTCAGGCCGTCTTTATTTTTAAAAATAAAAAATAGCAACCAAAAAATAGCCCATCACATTTTATCATTGTGTAGGAGTCTGTGGCGCGGACACTCAGCCATGTGTTTGTCTGCTCACCAGCTGCTGCTGGACATGGGCTGGCATCCGGTGTGCGGCTGCGGTGAACGAGGCCACCGTGAGCATCTGTGGGCGGAAACGTGGGGCACAGCTGCCTTCAGGGCTCTCGGGGACATGCTAGGAGCAAAGTTGCCCATCGGCGCCTGCTGCGTGGTGCTCTGGGCCGTGTTGTGTGTCTGGGCGCTATTTCCACCCAAAGCCCCTGCTACCCCATGACTCTGCCCACCCCTGCTGCCACACCAGCTGTGCCCAGGTGGGTGACAGGATGGGAAGGCCGTGAACGTGGGAATCCACCCTGAAAGCCAACACCTTCGAATGCAGGAACCTGGGCCTCTGAACCCAGAGGCCTCGCTGGGAAGAGCGCCAGGCGTCCATTTTATGGCAGAAACAATTGCTTGGGGCTTGTATGTGGTGGGGACAAAGCCCCGACTTGGGCCGGGAGGAAAGCCCGGGCGGCAGGACGGAATCTCCCAGGCTCCTTGGCAGGTTCGGGCCTGGCCATGCTCTGGCCTCCGCCCGCCTGACCAGGACCTTTTCCCACCCACTGGGAGCTGCCACCCCCACGAAGCTTCAGGGTGTGGTAGGACTCTGAGCCGGCAGGAGCCCGAAGCCCGAGCCGTGAGGATGGGTCGCAGGTGAAACCAGCATGGCCGGGTGTGAGGCAGCAGGGAGTGGTGGAGACAGCGGCACACTTGTGTCCACACCCCATCGAGAGGGTCCAGCCGTGGTCCCCTCCAGCAACACAGTGATGTGGGAACACTGGGCCAATGTGGCCAGAAAGCAAGTCTTCCAGAGACGCTGAACGTTTAGCTGTTGGTAAAACATCCTCCTCGACGGTGACGACTCGGCTCCTTCACGTTGCCTAAAAACACATGGTCCTGGCTCAGCTCAGCCCATCGAGGGCTGGATTTGGCTGTAGCCACCCGTCTGCAACCGCTGTTCATCCATCCCATTAATAAGCATTGACTACCGGGCTCGGTGGCTCAGCCTGTCATCCCGCGCCTTTGAGAGGCTGAGGTGAGTGGATTG
>NW_007064910.1:4332-5297 GCF_000164805.1 Carlito syrichta
AGGCTGCGGTGGCCGGGAGCGGCCACTGCACTCCAGTCTGGGCGACAGAGTGAGACCCGACTTAAAAAATGAAAAATTTCTTAAATAAAGTAAGCGTTGCCTGAGCACGTACTGTGTGCCACATGCAATCCTAGGCCCTGGACAAAACACACAAGGCAGCCTAGGAAAAGGGTGAGGGGACAGGGACTCCCTGCAGAGGCCTCGAGGGAGGGGACGAGACGTGGGCGCCCCGGGCGGCGGGTCCCCTCCATCCTCCCCCAGCCTTCCGTGGCGTGCGACCCCGCCCCCGGGAGCTGAGGGGCTTCCGTGGGTTCTGGGGGTTTCCTGGGGAGAACGTCCCACCACACCCTTGAGCCAAGATGCTCCTTTAAAAACATAGAACCGTAATGACTTGAGAGACATAATCGGAACAAACAAGAGAGCTATGGGCGGCAAGGGGGGTGTCCCACGGCAGGAGTGGGTGCAGGCGGTGGGGACCCGTGGCCCCAGGCCCCTTGGTGTGGCCGAGCGCCTCTGGCTCCCAGCTGCACGTCCCGGACTCCGGTGGTGCGGCCCCTTCTTCTGCTGTGTGTCTGGGGAAGGCAGCCTCCCTCTCTGTTTCCTGGCCCTAGAGGGTGAACAAGATGTCTGCCCTGAGCCCTCTCCGCTAGGGCGTGGCACTGCCTGCTGTTACGAGGCGTGTCCCCGAGTTCCAGCCGAGGTGGAAGGCTGGAAGGCACGCTCCAGAGCCTGTGCATGCCGCAAACCTTTGAACACGCCCCACGCCTGTGCACGCCCGAGCCCACGCACATGCCCTGACCCGCTGCGCTGCCCCCACCCCGGCTCTCCCACTGGCTGGCTGTAGCCTTGGGACGTTGAAAACCCAACTCAAGCCAGGCTTGGTGGCTCAGCCTGTCATCCCAGCACTTTGGGAGGCTGAGGCGAGTGGATGGCCTGAGCCCGTGGGTTCGAGACCCGCCTGGGCA
>NW_007064910.1:5509-6629 GCF_000164805.1 Carlito syrichta
CGGGTCGAGGCTGCGGTGGCCGGGAGTGGCCGCTGCACTCCAGTCTGGGCGACAGATGAGACTCCGACTCCAAAAAAAAAGAAAAGAAAGAAGAAAACCCAACTCACGATGGCCTGAGCCGGGACCGGCCGCTGACCGGCGTGGACTGGCCACCCGTCCGGCCGCGAAGCTTTCCTGGGCACGGCAGTCATTCCTCACGTCACGTGGGGTGTCTGCGGTGGAGATCATGTGGCTGGAAAGCCTCACACGCATCATGGCTGCCCTCCTTGCAAGTGTCACGATGCCCGCTAGCGTTGCGGGGAGGCTCACGGCTGGCTGCCGGGACGGAGGCCAGAGGGACGTGTGCATCCACCATCCCTGCCTGCACAAGCCACCCAAAGAGTGTCTCTGCGGGTCAGGATCTCAGCGGTGGTTCCAGGGCTTGGCGCCCAGGACCTTGGAGGCTGCAGTGGGCGACCTCCCTGTTTGCGACCGAGCCTCGAAGTCACTTTGACCGCTCCTGTGGGTCGAGGCCGTCACAGAGGTCCCCTGGGTTCACAGGGAGGGATTCCGGCCCCTCCTCTCCAACGCCTCAAGGCCACCAAGAACCTGGGACCCTCCGCCTTCCTCCACTGCGGCACGTGCTCTGGGCTCAGCAAACAGCCTCATGGTCACAACATGGCTGCTGCAGACCCAGCGTTTTAGGGACACACGGCCACGCCCAATGAATGAAGAGGAGGAGACTGTCTTGATCTTGGGTCTCTCTGTTGTCCCAGAAATTTTCTTTTTTTGAGTCAGAGTATCACTCTGTCACCCAGGCTGGAGTGCAGTAGCATGTTCACGGCCACCACAGCTTCAACCTCCTGAGCTCAGGCGATCCTTCCACCTCAGCCTCTTGAGTAGCTGGAGCCACAGGTGTGTGCCACCATGCCCAGGTAAATTTTTAACTTTTTAAATTTTATTTGCTAGAGATGAAGTGTCAGCATGTTGCCCAGGCTGCTCGTGAAGGTCCCAGCATTTTTGTTGAAACGCAAAGCACAGGCCGGGCTCGGTAGCTCAGCCTGTCATCCCTGCACTTTGGGAGGCCGAGGTGAGTGGATGGCCTGAGCCCGCAGGTTCGAGACCCGCCTGGGCAACTTGG
>NW_007064910.1:7018-7234 GCF_000164805.1 Carlito syrichta
CTTCCCGAAGCCACCGGAGCCGGGAACTCCAAGCGGGGCTGTGGCGGGGTGGGAGGGAGGTCTGCGAACGCTCTGGCTGTGGTGTGGGACTCGGACCACGGGGCGAGGGCTGCACCCGCTTCCTGGGGCGTCCTGGGGTCGCTTGGGAGGATCTATATGGGGCGGGCGCGGTGGCTTCTGCCTGTCAGCCCAGCCCTGGGGGAGGCCGAGGCGGGA
>NW_007064910.1:7474-9305 GCF_000164805.1 Carlito syrichta
CGATCACGGCTACCGCCGCCTCGACCTGCTGGGCTCAGGCGAGCCTCCCTCCTCAGCCTCCCAAGTAGCTGGGGCTACAGGCGAGTGTCACCACACCCGGCCTCGTCCTGTCTTTTTTTAAAAAACTGAATCCAGAAGAAGTGTTCTGGTCACTCTGGCCTGTCGCTCACCGACAGTGGCCGTGCTGCCACGCTTCTTACCACCTTATTATCTGCGTGCACTGTCTGCACGCCAGCTGGGTCCCTACTGACACGAATCTCAGCTTGCAATGCTCGGTCTGTCTGGGAAGATGAAGCTCCTGACGGTAGGTCCTCCTCGCCGGGGCGGCCAGCCTGAGGCCTGGCAGGCCCTGCAGACTCGGGGGTGGGTCGGGGGACCCACCCTCCCCTCGTCCCTTCCCGTGTGCCAAATGTGCCGTGGTGAAGAAGAACCAGCTGAGTCGATGCTCCCCGCTCAATCCACGCCCTCCCAGCACCCTGGAAAAGCCACCTGTCTGCGCGTTAAGGTCTCAGCGTCTCCCCAGCCGGGTCCTGGACCCGCCGACCAACCGGACAGGCCCTCGGCCCCCGCAACCGTTCCCTGCCCAGAGCTCTCCGTGGATCTGGCTGCGGCTGCCCGCACTCAAGGTCGGTGGGTTGATATTTCACATGGGCCCACGGAGGGTCCCCACGTCGGAGACTGTGGCAACTGACAGGGCACCCTGAGACGGCCGTACTCAGGGCTGGCAAGGACGCGGATGGAACCCATCCTGTGCCCGGACAGACATCACTTATCGACTTCCGCTCTCCTTCCCGTTGAGCCTGAAAGTGATCAGCTCAGAGCCTGGGGCCGTCTAGGAACGGGCCTGTGATGACAGCTCCTGGCTGAGCCCCGTCCAGCACAAAGTCCTTTCGCATAGGGAGAGGCTGGGGCCCAGTCCCGGGAAGGAGCTGAAGTCCAGGCCCTTGACGTCCAGCTGGGGGGTCTCCTTTCTTTTCTTTTGCTTTTTTCCTTGAGCCGGGCTCTCGCTGTGTCACCCAGGCTGGAGTGCAGCGGCATGACCACAGCTCGTGGCAGCCTGGATCTCCTGGGCTCCGGCGATCCTCCCACTTCGGTCTCCCAAGTAGCTAGGACTACAGGCACACATCACCACGTGCAGCTTTTTTTTTTTTTTTTAATAGAGACGGGTCTGGCTGTGCTGCCCAGGCTGCTCTCGACTCCTGGCCTCAGGCAATCCTCCCGCCCCGGCCTCCCACAGTGCTGGGATGACAGGTGCCCAGCCAACATCCTCTTTTCTCAAGGGCAGAGGGGCATCTATCATTTCCGTCCTCCCTCCAGGACTTGGCTGGGAGCGAGCATGCAGCAGCTGTCTGTTCCATGAATCACGGGGTGAAACAAAGACCAGAGGAGGGAAGGGAGCGTCTCAGCTGCGGTAGGTGCGAACCGGCTGGGGCGCGGGGAACAGCCAGGACACCACGTGGAGCCGCGCGGGAGTGCTGCCAGGGACATTTTTAGCGCCTCTCTCATGGCAGAATTTAAAGATAGTCCTGAACAAAACCCCGGTTCTGATGGGACGCCCGCCTGCTGGGGCCGCGGAGCTCTAGGCACCCCTCCTGCGGTGCCACAAGGGCTCGTCGGGTGTCAGCTCTGCACCGGGCAGGAACTGCCATTCAGTTATGAGGCAGACACCGAGGGTCCCTGTCTCCCCAGGCGCCAGAGCTGCCAGCTGCAAGCAGCAGACACGGAGTCCAAAGTATCAAAAAATTAACTGAGCCGGGCTCCGTGGCTCAGCCTGTAATCCCACGCCTTTGGGAGGCTGAGGGGAGTGGATTGCCTGAGCCCGCGGGTTCGA
>NW_007064910.1:9602-11825 GCF_000164805.1 Carlito syrichta
CCAACTCAAAAAAAAAAAAAAAAATTAACCAGGCGTGGCGGGGCGCACCTGTCGTCCCAGCTACTCGGGAGGCCCAGGCGGGAGGATCAGCGGAGCCCAGGAGGCTGAGGCTGCAGTGAGCTGCAATGGTGCCCCCGCACTCCAGCCCGGGCGACAGAGCAAGACCCCGACTCAAAAGAAAAAAAGTGGCAGGAGGGCTTCGTGCGGCACCAGGCACGGCCCGTGGGGTCATCGCCCTGCTTCACGCCCCTGCAGACTCCACGTTGGGTGAGCGAGGCTGTGGCCTCCCCAGGGCGCCTCTTGGCCAGGAGAAGGCAGGTCCCATGGCAGGCCGCTTTGTTGGAGCCAAGACTGCCGGGCACTGGGGCAGGGGGCGGGAACAGCCAGGGTGGCGGGTGGTGGGACCCTCGGCTGGAGCCCACAGGCCACACACCACGTGCCAAGCGCCATATGCAGGGCTGTGCGGGCCCCAGGATGGGAGGAGTCGCCAGCCCCTCGTGTTGGGCTGATCCGGGATGGCCTCACGGCCCATGCGGCGGTGCGTGCGTCACCTCGGCCATGCCACAAGGCACCCCAGTACGTGGCGGCCTCGACCGTGTGAACATGTGTGACCTCAGCCACGTCCTGGCTCAGGGCTGAGCCGAGATCCGCTGGCCGTTCCACCCTGGGGTCTCTTGTGAGGTGCCACAGGCCACCGTGGGGGCCACGGTCATCGGACAGCCCTGGGGGCTGGCGGGTCCCCTTCTGAGAGGCGCACGTGGCTGTTGGCGTGTTCCCTCCATGAGGTGGCTGATACGGAAGGCCTCGGACCGGGCCTCTGCCCTGGGTGTTTACCTCCTCGGGGTTGCAGAGGCCAGAAGGAAAGGCCAAGGTCAAGGTGGGGGCCTGTCTTCTCCCGCTGGGGTCAGGGCGAGCCCGGAGCCAGGCAGGGAGACCCAGGCTGCAGAGCACTCGGGGGTGCCCCTGGTGTCACTGATGGAGCCGTCAGATGCTCACAGGGGAGGATTTAGGGTGTTTTCACACACACATGCGTAGAGACACACACTACATACACATGTGCACAAATGCACACACACATCGTGCATACATAGACACACACACGCGTGCGCACGCACACACCACGCGCACAGTGTAGCGGGGCTGCGGGATCCCTGGCCCTGCCGCAGAGTGTGTCTGCGGAAAGTCCTCCTCCGGTCGGGCCGGGGTCCTCCCCGCCTCCAGCCTCCTGCCCAGGCCTCCCATGGCCACACCCACCAGAAGTCGCTGGAAGAGGCCCCACGCAGCCCCGGGGCCACAGACGGTGGGGGCAGCAGGCTGGAGGGGTGGGCGCATGTCCTGAGGCGACAGCACAGGAGAGCATCTGCATCTCCGGGCTCCCACCCCCGTACTCGTGGGAATTGCTTGAGCGCACGGGCCGGGCCGACCCCTCGCACCCCTCACCCGGGTCCCATCCGCCCCGTCCAGGCTCCCGGCTCTGCAGGGGGTCCCGCCTGGTCCAGTCGGGTTAGACCTCCCCTCGCCAGCCTGGGGTCTGGAGACCCTGCCCAGGCCGGGCTGGCACGCGGGCATGCAAACGACAAAGCCGACGCCACGGGATCCTGGGTTCCTCCCAAACTGCTTCTCGACCGTTTTCCGGACAGCAACACGGAGGCTCAGACGGGCGGGTCGCCTGCCCAGGCTCACCCAGTCCGAGGCAAGGCCAGCCCGTCTGCAGGGACCATGCCGGCGGGGAGGGGCCGCTGGCCCTGGGGGAGGGGCTGGTAGCCGATGGGCCACCGGGCGGGCAGTGGGTGAGCTCGCTGGGCCCACGCCTGGCCTCCCGCCCTGACGCTGGCACGGAGGCTGGCCCTCTGGGGACGTGCCCACCTCGCTCTCCAGGGCCCAAGCCACAGCTCGGTGCTCACTTGTTTTGAGTCCGGCTCTCACGCTGTGCCCCGGCTGGAGGGCAGGGGCATGATCACGGCTCACCGCAGCCTCCGACTCCTGGGCTCAGGTGGTCCTCCCACCTCGGCCTCCCAAAGGACTGGGCGTCTAGGCGAGAGCCACCGTGCCCGGCATAGGCACTTTTATTTTCTCATTTATTTATTTTTTTTTTAATTCTTTTTTTATTATTATTATTTTATTTTCTTTATTCTTTTTTGAATTGGAGTCTCACTCTGTCACCCAGACTGGAGTGCAGTGGCCGCTCCCGGCCACCACAGCCTCGACCTGCTGGGCTCCGGC
>NW_007064910.1:11845-15390 GCF_000164805.1 Carlito syrichta
GCCCGGCTGATTTTTTGATTTTATTGTAGAGATGAGGTCTCGCTGCCCAGGCGGGTCTCGAACCCGCGGGCTCAGGCAATCCGCTCACCTCAGCCTCCCAAAGGCGCGGGATGACAGGCTGAGCCACCGAGCCCGGCTTGTCGATGGTATTTTGCTGTGGACACCTTTGGCTATGACCGCCAGGACGGCAGGGAAATGCATTTTTCACTGGAGGGCCCAGCACGCTCTAAAGCCCAGGGGGCCAAGCCGCTGGGGTTGGCGGGCTGGAGGCTGAGCAGTGCCGTGGGGGCCGGGGTGGACATGGGGTCCTCCGACCCAGGCCACAAGCGGAGTGCTGGGTCCCATCTCGCCCCTCTCCCTCCAGCCCAGGAAACGCCTCTTAACAGCAGTGCCAGGACGACCTGCCTGGGATGACGCCGACCCCACGGTCCCCACGCCCGTCCCCGGGAGGCTGCCCTGCGCCCATGGCCCCTCTGACAGTTGCACCACGGTTTCCACACCCCAAGGAGCCCCCGACCCCCGTCCTGTGTCTACGCCGCCACCTCCGCCCCCGGGGAGTCCAGCTCCGTTCACACGGCTCCATCCCCTGATTAGACGCCGTTCGCCGTTCAGAGTGCGGAGGCGGTGGCAAGGCTCCTGCCAGGGAAGGTGTCACCGCACTGGCAGTGCCATTAAACTGGCTGCCAGGACGCAGATGGGAAGGGAGGATGCCCATGGGAGCCCTGCGCGGCCCACGGTGCCAGGCGGTGCGTACACACACAGGCAGGTGCCCACGTGGCCGGGCTCCCCCGCAGAGAGCTGGGACTGGCCCCAGGCGTCCGGGACTCGAACGCCAGCCCCTCTGCTCGCCCGCTGCGTATCCTGGCCCCTCTGGCCTGCAGCTTCCAAGCATGAACAGAAGGATGGGGTCCCCGCCCCCCTGGCCCTGTGTCTCCCGGGCCCCCTGGGCTGCCCGACAGGCCCCCTCTCCTCTGGGTGGGGCCGACCACCCGGGTCGGGGCATTCGGAGGGGGCAGCTGTCCCAGTCAGCCTCCAGGCTGGGGTCGGGGTGCCTGTGTCCCCTTGGCGAGCGCCCAGGACCTCCTCCCGGGGAGCCTAGTCTGACGGCGCCCATCCTGGTCTCCCGAGGCCACGGCGGCAAGTGGCCACGATCACAGTGGCTTAAGACGGCACACGTTCACACGTCTGGGGCGGGACGTCCCCGGGAGGTCTCGGGCTGACCCCAAGGCGTCAGCAGGCTGTGCTCCTCCTGGGGGCTCCGGGCAACACCTCGCCGGGCCCCGCCCCGCCCCCGTCTCCCCACTCTGACCTCCTTCCCCACTCAGGCCTCGTGACCGCACGGGCCTGCCCGGATCATGCCTCCCTGGTGGCGGATCGCAACCTAATCCCCCATCGCCCCCGCCGCCCGCCAGGACCCGCGGCGCCCGGGGGGTGAGGACGGGCTGTCTTTCCGGCCCCTGCTCTGCCCCCGACTCCAGCCCGCTCCGTCGGGCGCCAGACTCTGCCCTCTCTCTCTCCTCAGGTCTAGGAGGACCTGGGGTCCCCCGCTGCGGGCTAGGGGCCATGCCACCCTCTGCATCCCCAAATCCCGCCGTCCCCACGGTGAAGGCCCTGCCACTCCCTGCCTCAGCCCCGTCAGCAGGAGCGTCCCTGCAGGGTCCCAGCTCGTGTGACCCGGGGCCTCCCTGCCTCTTCCCGGCATGGGAGGGGAGCGAGGGCGCGCGTGCCCCTTGCACCTCCCCTGTGCAGGGCACGTGGCAGATGTGCAGCACTCTTGCAATCAGCATTATTATTATCATTATTTAGAAACGGGGCCGGGCTCAGTGGCTCAGCCTGTGATCCCAGCACTTTGGGAGGCTGAGGTGAGTGGATTGCCTGAGCCCGTGGGTTCGAGACCCGCCTGGGCCACTTGGCGAGACCTCATTTCTACAATAAATTTTTAAAAATTAGCCGGGCGTGGTAGTGCGCACCTGTATTTCCAGCTACTTGGAAGGCTGAGGCGGAAGAATCGCCAGAACCCAGGCAGTCGAGGCTGCGGTGCCCGGGAGCGGCCACTGCACTCCAGTCTGGGCGACCAAGTGAGACTCCAACTCAAAAAAAAAAACCAAAAAACCAGGGTCTCACTCTGTCGCCCAGGCTGGGGTGCTGGGGTGCGATCACGGCTCACTGCAGCCTCAAGCTTGTGGGCTCAGGCGATCCTCCTACCTCAGCCTCCTGAGTTGCTGGGACCCCAGGTGAATCCACCATGCCCAGCTAATTTTTTTATGTTTTCTTTTTAGAGACAGGGTCTGGCTATATTGCCCAGGCTGGTCTCCAACTCTGGCCTCAAATGGTCCTCCTTCGAGCAATCTTCCTGCCTTGGTCTCCCAAAGCGCTGGGATTCCAGGCATGAGCCACCGTGTCTGGTCCATGATGATTATTTTTTATTTCCTCACTAGATGCAAGACTCCTGAAAGGTGTGTGCAATATGCTTTTATCTCCTTTTCACTGGCCCCTAGCCTAGCTGCTGACAAGCCACTTTGATCAATGGTTCATTCATTGAACGTCAACAGAGCCCCAGATGAACTTGGGAGACACAAGTCAGAAGATGCAAACACATTTGCCCTCGAGAAGCTTCTGGTCTGGCAAGGGAGACAGCAGTTGCACTGGTCGTCACATAAGCATGTAACCTCAAGACCACGTCCCCTCCCAGATGCACGTGGACTGCATCGTCTGGGCTGATGATGCTTTTTTTTTTGAGTTGGAGTGTCACTCTGTCGCCCAGACTGGAGGACAGTGGCCGCTCCCGGCCACCACGGCCTCGACCCGCTGGGCTCCGGCGATCTTTCCGCCTCAGCCTTCCAGTAGCCGGAACTACAGGCGCGCGCTACCACGCCCGGCTGATTTTTGATTTACTGTAGAGATGAGGTCTCGCCAAGTGGCCCAGGCGGGTCTCGAACCCGGGGGCTCAGGCGATCCACTCGCCTCAGCCTCCCAAAGTGCGGGATGACAGGCTGAGCCGCCGAGCCCGGCTCTGATGATGCTTTGATAAGCCCGTGAGGAAGGGACCCGTGATCTGCAGGTCTGGTGAGGTGGCAGCAGCACCTGCCACCGCGGGTCTACCTGGGAGCCTGGCTGAGCCCTGGCACGGGGGGCCCAGCAGGCCTGTGCTGTCCACACTCCGCACATGCAAGGACAGCCCAGCCCTGGGACTCCAAGGAGACCTCCTAACCTTGGAACACCTGCCTGACGGGGGGGTGGTGCTTTGTGCGCCTCGGCCCTGGGCCATGCTGGAGGGTTGACACTGACGGTGTGACTCATGGCGACGGTCCCACGGGCGTCCTCTCTTGCGTGGACCTCACCTCTCCCCCCTCCTCTCTGTGACCACGTCTCCCTCTTCGGACGCGTGTGAAGCCCAGACAGCCCGGGGCCCGTCCCCATCTCGAGCTGCAAAGACTCCGGTGCCACGGCAGTTCCGGGCGGGGCTGGGACGTGGCCCTCTGGGGCCCCTCCTGCCCGTCCCGTGGGCTCCGCAGCCCCGCCCCGCCTGACTTCCCGCCCACCCA
>NW_007064910.1:16392-18749 GCF_000164805.1 Carlito syrichta
CAGAGTGAGACTCCAACTCAAAAAAAAAAAATGGACGTTCAAAGCCGGGTGTGGCGGCTCACACCTGAATTCTCAGCATTTTGGGAGGCCGAGAAGGGAGGCTCACTTCAGCCCAGGAGTTCGAGACCAGCCTGGGCAACATAGTGAGACCTTGTCTCTACAAAAATTAGCTGGGCGTGGTGGCACGCACCTGTTGTCCCAGCTACTTGAGAGGCTGAGGCGGAAGGATCTCCTGAGCCCAGGAGTTGAGGCTGCGGTGAGCTGTAATTATGCCCCTGCCTGGGTGACAGAGTGAGACCCTCATTCAAAAAAAAAAAAAAAAGAAGAAGGTTCACAGAGGCACATTGAGGAGGAGTTTCAGAGACTAGACAGCTTTCCCAAGGGCACACAGCCAGTTGTAGCAGATCTGGTTCCAGAGACACTGCCTCAGTTTCCCCGTCACAGGGTGATGGCGGGGCTACAGACCAAGCTAATGTCTCCGGGATGTCCGGGGAGCGGGGGAGGTGCAGTCGACCGCCATTTTCCTGCCACCAGCAGAGGGTCATGGGCTCAGGGCCGGATGCCCAGCTGACCTCCAGCTGGGAGGCGGAGGCGTCCCGCCCATCCGGGGTCATGGGGTCAATCGTCAGCTCCGCCTGAGCTAGGCGTGAAATGTCCCCTTCCTCTGGCCCCAGGCCGGCTGCCTCCTGTCTGCCGGTGAAGTCGCCTCATTAGAATTCAGCCGAGCAAATGAGGTCATTCCAGCAGGTTGAGCCCGCCTGTCCCTGCCCACGGAGGGAGGAAGTTGCCCCAGGGAGGGGCCACGTGGGGCAGAGAGCAGGGGTGCTTGGGAGGCCGAGGTCGGAGGATCGCTTCAGCCCAGGATTTCGAGGCCAACCTGGGCAACACAGCAAGACCGCATCTCTAAAAAAAATTAAGATAAAATAGCAAGAAAATATGAACATTATATTTTGAAAAGCAATGTAGGAGCTGGGCTCGGTGACTCAGCCTGTAATCCCACGCCTTTGGGAGGCTGAGGTGAGTGGATTGCCTGAGCCTGCAGGTTCGAGACCCGTCTGGGCAACTTGACAAGACCTCATCTCTACAATAAATCAAAAAAATCAGCCAGGTATGGTAGCGCGCGCCAGTAGTTCCAGCTCCTTGGAGGGCTGAGGCGGAAGGATCGCCGGAGCCCAGCAGGTCGAGGCTGCGGTGGCCGGGAGCGGCCGGTGCACTCCAGTCTGGGCAACCGAGTGAGACTCCAACTCAGAAAAAAAAAAGAAAGAAAAAGAACATAGGGAGGCTGCTGTGTGCCGTGTGGGCCAGGTCCACGGGGCGGGATGCCGGTGTGTGCCGTGGGGGCGTGCCTGTCATCCGTCCTCAGAACGGCACGGGGGCGGGGCGCACCATCGCCCCCCTTCACAGGGGAGGAAACTGGGGCTCTGGGAGCCCTGGCGGGGGCAGACCCCTCCCACCTCCAGCACAGCTTGCCCTGGGCAGACAGGAGCCCGTGGCCAGGCAGGGTCCCCCAGGCTCCTGCCGTCGCCTGGGTGCTCAGCCAAGACCCCGCGGCTTCCGTGCTGGAGGCAGAGCCCTGCGGGGCCCTGGGCAGGACGTCCTCCCAGCCCCTGCCGCCCACCAGCACTGCGCCGGGGCGGGGCTGCTTGCTCCCCTAGGAAATGGGGCGAGGAGGCCACCAAGGCCTCCGACGGGACGTTCCTGCAAGCACCGTCTAGGCGGGACCCCTGGGCTCCACGGGAGGGAGGGGGTCAGGACCCAGGTGGTCTCGGGGCTCGAACACCGGCAAGCGGCGCCCCTCGCCTCCCCACCAGCCGGGGCCGTCCCGGAGCTCCCCCAAGGCTCAGGCATCCTGGGTCCCAAGCACCCGCTTACTTCGGTCTGTGAAAACACACAGGCAGGGCCATGTCTACCCTCCTCCCCGCCCGCCCTCCCTGCCGGGCACCCCACCGGTTCCTCCGAGCCTCTGCAGGCGTTTATTCAGCCGCTGGAATCCAGGAATTTGTTGGCCGGCAGCAGTGGCTCACGCCTGTCATCCCAGCACCCAGGGAGGCCGAGGCAGGAGGATCGCATGAGGCCAGGAGTTCGAGACCAGCCTGGGCAATGTGGCGAGACACCGTCTGTACAAAACGTTAAAATAAAGAATTAGCCGGGAGTGCGGACTGGGGAGGCCAAACGGGGAGGATCGCCAGAGCCCAGGAGGTGGAGGCTGCCGGGAGCCGTGACTGTCCCACCGCCCTCCAGGCTGGGCGACAGAGTGAGAGTCTGTCTTAGAAAGGGGGAGAAACCGGGCTCGGTGGCTCAGCCTGTCATCCCGCACTTTGGGAGGCTGAGGCGAGTGGATTGCCTGAGCCCGCGGG
>NW_007064910.1:20055-20563 GCF_000164805.1 Carlito syrichta
TTTCCCCGGGCGGGTGCGGGGTTGGGCTGGAGAGGGCGGAGCTTCCAGTGCGTGGACCAGCGTGAGAAGGTGCGTGCACACGTCTTGGGGACACGCAGTGTGAGAAGGCCCGTGCACACACCCAGTGTTGGTCCGCGGAGAGGGCGTTGTCTCTGGGAGGATTTGAGGGTGGCAGAACCAGAGCTGGACTAGAGGGGACCCCGGGCCGTGGCCGCGGCCCCGGGCGGCCGATCGGGCCTGACCTGCCTGGGCCACTGTCCCCGGAAGGGCCCGGAGCCCTGGAGGGTCGCCAGGCCGAGCCGAGGGGAAGGGGATGCCCGGCGGAGGGCGCCGCCCGCAGACCTGGCGTCCCAGATGCCTGGCCGGTCCCGCCTGGTGAGAACCCAACGCCCGCAGCCCGCCCGGCCACCGGCCACCTGTCCTGGCGCTGAAGCCAGGGGAGCCCAAGGGCGGCGGGCAGGGCGGTGACCCTGGGCAGCGCCCCCAGCCCCGTCAGGCGCCCGCCCGA
>NW_007064911.1:0-611 GCF_000164805.1 Carlito syrichta
TTTTTTGATTTATTGTAGAGATGAGGTCTCGCTGCCCAGGCGGGTCTCGAACCCGCGGGCTCAGGCAATCCACTCACCTCAGCCTCCCAAAGGCGCGGGATTACAGGCTGAGCCACCGAGCCCGGCTTTGAAATGTATCTTAAAGGAATAATTAGAAAAGTAACCGAGAGGAATATTCAAGAGTACTGTTGATAGATAGTAAAAAAAACTAGCAACAGCCTAAATATCTAACAATAATAAACTGGCTAAATAATTGTAACTATATGACAGACTATATGTAGCCTCAAATGTAGATATGAGCTGGACATGGTGACTCATGCCTGGAATCCCAGCACTTTGGGAGGCAGAGATGAGAAGATTGCCTGAGCCCCCAGGGTTTGAGACCTGCCTAGACAACATGGCGAGACCTCGTCTCTACAATAAATCGAAAAATTAGCCAGGTATGATCGAGCATGCCTGTAATTCCAGTTACTTGAAAGCCTGAGGCAGAAAGATCGTCTGAGCTCAGGCAGGTCAGGGCTGTGGTGGCTGTGAGTGTGCCAGTGCACTCCAGCCTGGGTGACAGAGTAAGACTCTGACTCAAAACAAACAAAAAGAAGCACACTGGGCGT
>NW_007064912.1:0-534 GCF_000164805.1 Carlito syrichta
CATCTTCCTGGCCACTACCGAGGCTGAGGTGGGAGGATCATCGGAGCCTGTGATTTTGAGACTGGCTGTGAATGTTGGTTGTGTCCCTGGGCCCCAGCCTGGGCCACAGAGACATACCCTGTCTCCAAAAACATCAGATTTTCCACTGCGCATGGTGTGTTTACAGGGCGACTGTCTTTAGAACCAGAAAAATGGGGTGGAGGGAAGAAATGCCCCCGGGTGAGGGATGTGTCCCATGCCTTTTTCGGCAGAAAGTCCTCATTGCCAAGTTGGAGGGTCGAATTCCTGAGGCACATTTCACATCTCGAAGAGGAGAACCAACAGAAACCCGGCCAGGGAGCCTCAGACACTCCCGCACCAAAGTGGCAGCAGCCATGTGGGTAGATTGTGGGTGAAAGGTGCAGAGGTTGCGGGACCGTCACATGTGGGGACAGCAGGGGGGAAGGACTGAGGGCAGAAACTTTGCAGGAGAATTTCTTTCTTTCTTTCCTTTCTTTCTACCTTCCTTACACCCTTCCTTTCTTTCTTTCTTTC
>NW_007064913.1:0-989 GCF_000164805.1 Carlito syrichta
CAGCTCTTTGTGGAAACTCTCATTGGAGCAGTTTTGCAGGAAGCCGAACACCAGCAGGTCTGTGACATACGCATCCCGGAGGCCCGAGCCATTGCTGACCTGAGAAGAAAGAGGTGTCAGGGAGATCGTGAAGACCTGGTCGGGACAGAGGCCACTTCTCACAGCTAGGCTGGCCTGGAAGAGCCTCACTGGCCCCGGAGAGCTGTGAGTCCAAGAGCCCTGCGACAGGCCTCAGCAGACAGGGCCCGGTCTACAGTGCCTGCTGTAAGTGGCGTCACCTGTAGATGGCAACGAGCAAGCCCCCGGTTGGGCACAATGGCTCACACCTGTAATCTCAGTACTTAGGGGGGTCGAAGAGGGAGGATTGCTTGAGTCCAGGAGTTCGAGACCTGCCTCGGCAACATAACAAGACCTCAACTCTACAAAAAAAAAATTGGCCAGGTGTGGTGGCACATACCTGTAGTCCCAGCTACTTGGGAGGCTAGGCATGAGTTTCGCCTGAGCCCAGGAGTTGGAGACTATGTGAGACATGATTGCTTCACTATACTCCAGTCTGGGCAATAGAGCGAGACCCTGTCTCAAAAAAAAAAAGTTTAAAATCAGGTGCTTGTGTATTGCTGTTTTGCGATTTAGGCTTTACGTTTCCAATGTTATTTCTGAAAAAAGGAGACATTTTCTGTGACGGTTGTACTGCATGAAATCCTAGGCTGGGAGCAGTGGCTCAAGCCCATAATCCCAGCACTTTGGGAAGCCGAGGCAAGAACTCCTGCCTGAGTCCAGGAGTTCAAGACCAGCCTGGGCAACTTGGTGAGAATTCATCTCTACAATAAATCAAAAACTTAGCTGGGCGTGTTGATGTGTACCTGTAGTTCCAGCTACTTGGAAGGCTGAGGCAGAAGGATCGCCTGAGTCCAGCAGGCCAAGGTTGCGGTGGCTGTGAGCGTGCCACTGCACTCCAGCCTGGATGACAGAGTGAGACTCCAACTCAA
>NW_007064914.1:0-892 GCF_000164805.1 Carlito syrichta
CAGTGGTCACAAGGACAACCTTGTGTCAAGTCTCCCTGGCAGTCATATTTCTCAGTTTTTGTAAAAAATTAGCATCTTTTATATGTTTGTCTCTTGTGAGTCTCGTCAGCATGAGTTTCTCTGTGTTGATTTCTCCTGAGTGAAGTTATACCCCCAATTTTTTATTCTGCAAAACTAAGGACTGGCCAGTCACTCTCTCTGACATTATCATTTTTCTTTGGGGCTAAAGGCTCAGGGGAACTACTATTTTCTGGAAAGTGGGCTCAGAGAGCATAGGCTCTGGCGTCTTAGTACCATCCTGAGGAAGTGTCTGCCATGCCTGTGGCCATATTCCACAGAAACCTTAGTGGAATGACAGCCTGGTGAAGCCTCCATGTCTTCCTTACATGAAGCTCAGTTTGGAAATGTATTCTAAAGCACAGACACAGGGAACTAGATTCAGATTAGTCCACTGTGAAGCATCCCCAAAGCAATAAGACTGATTTCCCTGTGAGGAGAAATGACTCTCCCTTGAGAACGTGGATTGTCAGAGGGCAAAATTTGCCCCAAGAGTAGCAAGGCCATTCTTGAGAGGCTGATGCAGACAATACACATCATGAGATACTCTCTCTCAGCACCACAGAAAGACACAGATGAGTCGCAGCCACCTGTCTTTTGAGGTTGTAACCCTGTCTACGTCTATTCTCAGAGACAGTGATCCAGACCCTCAGCCTGTGGAAAGGGAAGCCTCTCTGCAGCCAGAAGTGGGTCTTGTTTGTGACTGCCCTGGCAATGGAGGGGCAGGTAAACCTGGGACATGGCGGCCATGCTCACCATACATAGCTAATCACCGTCCACTTCAGGAGCCCCAAGGGGGGCCCTGAGAGCACAGTGACTCTGGGGAAATGCTCAG
>NW_007064915.1:0-532 GCF_000164805.1 Carlito syrichta
CCCCGCCGGCCACCCTGTCCGGCACCTGAGAAGGACCCTCTCTTCCCCCGCAGCCAAGTAAACAGGCTCTCTCGAGCGCTGACTGACAGCACAAATGAAATCCCGCGTCCCCCCGCTCGGAGATTCACGGGGAAGTGAAATCTTATTTGCAACGCTGCCAGGCCGGACGCGACCGAATTATGCCTGGAGAAGGGACCCTGCGGCCGCAAGGACGCGCCGCCTCGAGACCGGCTTATTAAAACCACCCTGGCCACATCGCAACCTGTTTCAGGTGTGAAGTAATTTACTGACACCGGAATCCAGTGGCGGGTTTTTATCGTTTTTATTTCCGGGACGCAGGCGAGCGCCCCGGAGGGCTCTGCACAGGCCGCTGGGGGTCTCAACACTCCCTGTGCCCCCCGTCTCAGGGATGGTGGAGGGAAAAGCGGGAGGCAGAGGCCAAAGGGAGGAAGGACGCCCTATGCCCAAAGGGTACACCAGGCTTGGCCAAAGCTCAGAGGGATGGGGAGGCCTGAAACCCCACCCCGCCACA
>NW_007064916.1:0-5670 GCF_000164805.1 Carlito syrichta
CAGCTGGCTAGCTAGTTAAGTCACCTCATTAAGTCAGTTGGCTAGCCAGCTCACTAGCTAGTTAAAAAGCTAGTTAAGTCAGATGGTTAGACAGCTAGACACCTGGCTAGATAGTCATATCAGCTAGTTATTTCAGCTGGCTAACTAGGTAGCTAGCTAATTAAGTCAGCTAGTTTTGTCAGTTAGCTGACTAGTTAAGTCATCTAGATAAGTCCTCTGCCTAGCTATATAGCTAGCTAGGTATCTGGCTAGTTATTTAAGCTAGTAAAGTCAGCAGGCTAGCTAAGTAGCTAGCTAGTTAAATCAGATAGTTAAGTCAGCTACCTAGCTGGGTAGCTAACTAGTTGCATCAGCTGGATAACCAGCTGGATATCTAGTTAGGTCACCTCTTCAAGTCAGTTTGCTAGCTAGCTGGATAGTTAGATAGCTAGATTGTTAAGTCAGCTGGCTAGCCAACTGACTAGGTGGTTATGTCAGCTAGTTAAGTCAACTAGCTAGCCAACTGGCTAGGTAGGTAGCTAGCTCTTTAAGTAAACTGGATAGAGTGCTGGCTAGCTAGGTAAGTCAGCGTGTTAAGTGAGATTTTTAGCCAGCTGTCTAGCTAGGTAGCTAGCAAGTTAAGCCATCTGGCTAGCCGGATCACTATCTAGTTAAGTCAGCTAGTTAAGTCGGCCGATTAGCCGGCTGCTAGCTAGGTGTCTGGCAAGATAAGTCAGCTGGTTAGCAGACTGGTCTGGTAGGTGGCCAGCTAGTTAAACCAGCAAGCTAACTGGCTGACCAACAGAGTGGCTGGCTTGTTAAGCCGGGTGACTATCCAACTGTCTAGCCTGCCAACTGCCTATTTAAACAGGATGGCTAGCCAGCTTTCCTGTCCGCTAGCAAGCTATCCAGCAGCCTATCCAGCTAGCCAGCCAGGTATCTAGCTAGTTAAGCCATCTGACTAGTCATCTAGCCAACCAGGTAGCTAGCTAATTAAGTCAGCTGGCTAGCCTGCTATCCAGCCAAATATCTCATCAGCTAGTTAAGGCAGCTAGCTAGCCAGCTAGCTAGTTAAGTCAGCTAGCAAGTCAGCTAACTAGTTAAGTCAGTTAGCTAGCTAACTAGCCAGTTACCAAATCATTAAAACAGTTAACTAACTCGTTAATCAACTCATTAAGTTGGCTATCTATCTTGTTAGCCAACTAGTTAAGTCAGCTAGCTAACTAGCTAGCTAGCTAAGTCAGCTAGCCAAGAGAGCTAGCTAACTAGTTTGCTAAATATTTAAGTCAGGTACTTAAGTCTGTTAACTAATTTGTTAGCTAATTAGTTAAGTCAGCTTGTTATTCAGTTAGTTAAATTGTTTGCTAACTAATTCAGGTAGTTAAGTTGGCTGGATAGCTAGTTAAGTCAGTCAGTTAAATCAGCTAGCTATGTAGTTGTCAGCTAGCTAAGTCAGCTAGTTAAGTCAACTTCTAATTTAGTCAACTGGTTAAGACAGCTAGCTAGCTAGCTAGTTAATGGGTTAGTCAGCAGGTTGAGTCAGGTAGTTAGCTAGTTAAGTAATGTGTTAAGTCAGCTGGTTGAGTCAGCAGACTAGCTAGTTAGCAAACGGGTTGAGTCAGCTGTTTGAGTATGCTGCCTAGCTAGTTAGCAAACGGGTTGAGTCAGCTGTTTGAGTTTGCTAGCTAGCTAGTTAGCTAACCAGTTAATTCATCTGGATTAGTCAGCTAGCTAGCTTGTTAGCTAACGAGTTAAGTCAGCTGGTTGTGTCAGCTAGCTACCTCAATAGATAATGAGTTAAGTCAGATGATTAAGTCAGCTAGCTAGCATGTTAGATAACGAGTAAGCTAACTACGTAGCCATGTGTTTTAGCCAAGTCAGATTTCTAGCCTGCTGGCTGGGTAGGTAGCTAGAAACTTAAGTCAGCTGATAGCCAACTGGCTAGCTAGTTAAAACAGCTAGCTAGGCAGCTAACTATTTAAGTCAGCGGGTTAGCTAGGTAGCTAGCTAACTACTTAAGTCAGGTGGCTAGCTAGGTAACTAGCTAGTTAGCTAACTATTTAAGTCAGCTGGCTTGCTAGGTAAATTGCTAGTGAAGTCAGCTAGTTAAGTCAGCTGAGTAGCCAGATGGCTAGCTGGGTAGTGAGCCAATTAAGTCAGTTGGCTAGCCAGCTGGCTAGCTGGTTAATTCACCTAGTTATGAGAGTTGGCCAGTCAACTGACAGCATAGGCAGGTAGCTAGTTAAGTCAGCTAGATAGCTAACTGTCTATCTAGTGATATCAGTGAGCTACGTCAGCTGGCTAGCCAACTGGGTAACTGGTTAAGTCAGCTAGTTTAGTCAGCTGTCTAGCCAGCTGGCTAGGTAGGTAGCTAGTTAGATAAGTCAGCTTGCTAGCCAGCAGGCTAAATGTTTAATTCAGCCTAAGTCAGCAAGCTTGCCTGCTGGCTAGGTAGTTAGCTAGCTAATTAAGTGAGTTGGCTAGCCAACTTGCTAGCTTGAATCAGCAAGGTAAGTCCTCTGGCTAGTCAGGAGGCTAGATAGGTATCCAGCTATTTAAGGCAGCTGTCTAGCCAGCTAACTTGCTGGTTAAATCAGCAAGTTTAGTCAACTGGAAACCAGCTGGTGAGCAAGTTAAGTCAGCTCGTTAACTCTGTTGCCTATCCAGCTGGTTAGCTAGGTGAAAAGTTAGTTAAGTCAGATGGCTAGTAATCAGTCTAGCTAGTTATTTCAGCTAGTTAAGTCAGCTGACTAGCTAGGAAGCTAGCTATATAAGTCAGCTAATCATGTCAGCTTGCTAGTTAAGTCAGCTGCCTAGCTAGATAGTTAGTTAGGTAGTTAGCTAGTTAAACCAGCCAGCTATGTCAGCTGGCTAGCTAGGTTGCTAGCTGGTTAAGTCAGCTAGCTAAGTCAACTCACTTGCCAGAAGTTTACCTGGGTAGTACGGTAGTTAAGTCAGCTGACAAGTCAGTGTGCTATGTAGGTAGGTAACTAGTTAAGTAAGCTGGCTAGCCATCAGGTGTCTAGTTATGTCAACTAGATAGGCCAGCTAGCTATTCACCTGTCTACCTAGGTAGCTAGCTAGTTAAGTCTGCTGGGTAGCCAGTTGGATACTTCATTAAGTCAGCTAGTTAAGTCAGATTTCTAGTCTGTTGGCTGGGTAGGTAGCTAGAAACTTAAGTCAGCTGATAGCCAGCTGGCTAGCTAGCTAATTCAGCTAGTATAGTCAGCTGGCATGCAAGAATGCTAGCTAGGTAGCTAGCTAGTTATCTCAGCTGTCTAGCCTGCTGGCTAGAGAGTTAAATGACCAAGTTAACTCAGCTTACTAGCCAGCTAGCTAGCTAGGTAGCTTGCTAGTTAAGTCAGCTCACTAGACGGCTCGCTAGCAAGATGTCACCTAGTTAATTCAGCTGGATAGACAGCTGGCTATCTATGTAGCAAGCTAGTTAATTCAACTGGCTAGAAAGGAGGCCAGCTAGTTAAAACAGCTAGTTAAGTCAGCTGGATAGCCAGCTGTCCAGCTAGGTAGTGACCTAATTAAGTCAGATGGCCAGCCTGCTGGCTAGCTAATTAACTCAGCTAGTTAAGAAAGTTGGCTATCCAGATGGCTAGATAGTTAGAGAGCTATTTAAGTCAGCTGGCTAGCCAGCTGGATTACTAGTTAACCTAGCTAATTTAGACACCCTGCTGGGCACCTGCCTAACACATTAATCAACTAGTTGATTAATCAGTCGGCTAACCAGCTAGCCAGATAGTTAAGTTACCTTGTTAAGTCAGTTGGCTAGCCAGCTCGCTAGATAGTTAAATTGGTACTTAATTCAGAGGGCTAGACAGCTGTCTGGCTAATTATTTCAGTTATAAAGTCAACTGGCTAGTTAGGTAGCCAACTAGTTAAGTCAGCTAGTTATGTCAGTTATCTAGCTAGTTTTGTCAGCTAGTAAAGTCAGCTAGTTAGCTAGATAGCTAGCTAGGATGCTAGCTAGTTATTTCAGCTAGTAAAGTCAGCTGGTTTGCTAGGTAGCTAGATAGTTATGCCAGCTATTTACATCAGCTGGCTAGCTAGTTAAGTCAGGAAGTTAAGTCAGCTGACTAGCCACCTGCCTATCTGGGTAACTAGCTAGTTAAGTCAGCTGGAAAGCTAGCTGGCTAGCTAGTTGTGTCACCTAGTTAGGTCAGCTTGCTAGCCAGCTGGTTAGCTAGAAAGCTAGGTAGTTAAGTCAGCTGGCAAGCCAGCGGGTTATTGAGGTAGCTAACTAGATAAGTCATCTGGCTATCCAGTTGGCTAAATAGGTAACTAGACAGTTATGCAAGCCTGCTAGCCAGCTGGCTAGTTAGTTCAGTAACCTAGTTAAGTCAGCTGGCTAGACAGCTGACTATTTTGTAGGTACCTAGTTATATCAGCTGTCCAGCCAACTGGCTTCCTAATTAAGTAACCTAATTAAGACAGCTGATTATAAAGCTGGTTAGCTAGGTAGCTAGCTAGTTATGTCAGCTGTCCAGCCAGTTGGCTACCTATATAGCAAGCTAATTAATTCAGCTGAGTAGCAAGCAGGCCACCTAGTTAAGTCAGTTAGTTAAGTCAACTGGCTTGCCAGCTGCCTAGCTGGTAGCAAACTAGATGAGTCAGTTGGCTAGCCAGCTGACTAGCTATTTAAGTCAGTTAGTTAATTCATCTGGATTTCCAGCTGACTAGCTAGGTAGCTAGCTAGTTAAGCCAGCTGGCTATCCACAGGGCTAGTTAGTGTTGTCAGCTAGTTATGCCAGCTTGCTAGCCAACTGGTTAAATTATGTCAGCTAGTTGAGTCAGCTGGCTAACCAGCTGGCTAGCTTGTTAAGTCAGCTAATTCATTCAAGTGGCTAGCCAACTGACTAGCTAGGTAGTTCACTACTTTAGTCAGCTGACTAGCCAGCTGGCTACCTGGTTAAGTCAGCTAGTTAAGTCAGGTGGCTAGCCACCTGGCTCATTATGTAGCTAGCTAATTAAGGTAGCTGGCTAGCCGGCTGGCTAAAGTCAGCAAGTTAAGTGAGCTTGATAGACAACTGCCTAGGTAGATGGCTAGCTAGTTAAGCCATCTGGCTAGCCAGATGGCTATCTATTTAATTCTGCTAGTTGTCAGCTCATTAGTTGGCTGGCTAACTAGGTGGCTGGCAAGTTAAGCCGGATGGTTAGCAGGCTTGTCAGGTAGTTGGCCAGCTAGTTAAGCCAGCTGGCTAGCCGGCTGACCAGCAGTGTTGCTGGCTAGTTATGCCGGCTGGCTATCCAACTGTCCAGTCAACAGGCTTCCTAATTAAGCCGACTTGCTAGCCAACTGGCTAGCACGCTAGCTGGATAGCTGGCTCCCTAACCTGCAAGTCAGCCATGTAGCTAGCTAGTTAAGCCAGATGTCTAGCAGTTTAGCCAAACATTTGGCTAGCTAGTTAAGTCAGCTGACTAGCCAGCTATCCAGCCAACTTGCTAGTCAACTACTTAAGTCAGTTAGCTATGCATCTAGCTAGTTAAGTCAGCTAGCTAGACAGCAAGATAGCTTGTTTGTTATCCTGTTATGTCAGCTAGGTAGCCAGCCAGCTAGTAAGCTAGCTAGTTAAGTCTGCTGACTAGTCAGCTAGCTAGCTAGGTAGAGAGCTCGTTAAGTCAGCTGGGTAGCCAGCTGGAAAATTAGTAAAGTCAGCTAGTTGTGCCAGCTTGCTAACT
>NW_007064916.1:5690-14947 GCF_000164805.1 Carlito syrichta
TGCTAGCCACCTGGCTCATTATGTAGCTAGCTAATTAAGGTAGCTGGCTAGCCGGCTGGCTACCTAGTTAAGTCAGCGAGTTAAGTGAGCTTGATAGACAACTGCCTAGGTAGATGACTAGCTAGTTAAGCCAGCTGGTTAGCCAGATGACTATCTATTTAATTCTGCTAGTTAAGTCAGCTCGTTAGCCGGCTGGCTAACTAGGTGGCTTGCAAGTTAAGCCTGCTGGTTAGCGGGCTTGTCAGGTAAGTGGTTAGCTAGTTAAGCCAGCTGGCTAGCCAGCTGACCAGCAGTGTGGCTGGCTAGTTAAGTCGGCTGGCTATCCAACTGTCCAGCCAGCAGGCTTCCTAATTAAGCCGGCTTGCTAGCCAACTGGCTAGCATGCTAGCTGGATAGCTGGCTCCCTAGCCTGCAAGCCAGCTATGTAGCTAACTAGTTAAGCCAGATGTCTAGCAGTTTAGCCAAACATTTGGCTAGCTAGTTAAGTCAGCTGACTAGCCAGTTATCCAGCCAACTTGCTAGTCAGCTACTTAAGTCAGCTAGCTATGCATCTAGCTAGTTAAGTCAGCTAGCTAGACAGCAAGATAGCTTGTTTGTTATCCAGTTATGTCAGCTAGGTAGCCAGCCAGCTAGTAAGCTAGCTAGTTAAGTCACCTAGCAAATCAGCTTGTTACTTATCTAACTAGTCGACTAGAAACTCAGCTAGTTGATCATTTAACTAGTGGGATCGCTCGCTTTCCATCAGGTCAGCTAACTAGTCGGCTCCTTTGCCTGCCAACTGGTCAGCAAACTAGTCAGCTCGCTCACCAGTCAAGAGGTCAATTAACTTGTTGGTTCTCTCACAGGCCAACAGGTTAGCTAGCTAGTAGGCTTGCTCTCCAGACCACTAGTTAAGTCAGCTCAGCAGTTGGCTTGCTCACCAGCTGACTAGTTAAGGCAGTTCACCTGTCACCTCAATCACCAGTCGACTAATTAAGTCAGCTCATCGGTCGGCTTACTGGTCTACCGACTAGTTAAGTCCTCTGACCAGTCGGTTCACTTGCCAGACAACTAAAGTCAGCTGACCAGTCAGTTCACTCGCCAGCCGAATAGTTAAGTCAGCTAAACAGTCGGCTCACTTGTCGCCTGACTTGTTAAGTCAGCTTACCTGTCAGATCACTCACCGGGCAATTAGTTAAAGCAGCTAACCTGTCGGCTAACTCGCTGGCCGACTAATTAAGTCAGCTAACCGGACAGCCACCTAGCCCCAACTAGTTAAGTCAGCTAACCACTCGGCCGAACAGTTGGCTAACTTGTCAGCTGACAAGTTAGCTCAGCTAAATAGTCGCCAGCAAGTTAGACCATCTAAATAATCGGCCTAATAATTGGCCGACTAGTTAGGTCAGCACACCAGGCATCCAACTAAATAACATAGCTGACTAGTGGGCCAACTCGTCAGTCAATGATCTAACCCAGCTAACTAGTCTGCCGACTAGTCAGTCAACTTCTTAAGCCAGCTAACAAGTCGGTCGTGTAGTCAGTCAACATGTTAAAAAAGCTAACTGTTCTGTCGACTCGTCAGATTATTAAGTCAGGTAGCTAGCACGTTAGATAACGGGGTTGCAAACTCGTTAGCTAGCAGTTAAGTCAATTAGCTAGCTAAGCAGCTAACTATTTAAGTCAGCTTGTTAGCTAGGTAGCTAGCTAGTTAGCTAGCAGTTTAAATCAACTGGTAGCTAGGTAGTTAGCTAGTTAGCCAACTATTTAAGTCAGCTGTCTTGCTAGTCAGCTAGTTAGTTAATTCAGCTAATTAAATCAGCTGGCTGGCCAACTGGCTAACTAGGTAGCGAGGTAAAGTCAGTTGGCTAGTCAGTTGGCAAGCTGGTTAATTCAGCTAGATGAGATAGCTGGCTAGCCTACTGACAAGGTAGGTAGTTAGCTTGTTAAGTAAACTAGATAGCTACCTGGTTAGATAGTGATATCTTCGAGTTAAGTCAGCTGGCTAGCCAAATGGCTATTTGGTTAAGTCAGCTAGTTTAGTTGGCTGTCTAACCAGCTGGCTAGCAGGCAGCTAGCTAGATAAGTCAGCTTGCTAGCCAGCAGGCTATCTGTTCAAGGTAGCTAGTTAAGTCAGCTGGCTAGTCTGCTGGCAAGGTAGGTAGCTAGCTAGTTAAGTGAGCTGGCTAGCCAGCTTGCTAGGTTAAGTCAGCTATTTAAATCAGTTGACTAGTCAGCTTGCTAGATAGGCAGCCAGTTAGTTAAGTCAGCTGGCTAGCCAGCTGAATAGCTGGTTAACTCAGCTAGTTAAGTAAGCTGGAAACCAGCTGGCTAGCTAGTAAAGTCAGCTCATTAAGTCAGTTGGCTATCCAGCTGGTTAGTTAGTTAAAAAGCTAGTTATGTCAGATGGCTATCCATCAGGCTAGCTAGTTATTTCGGATAGTTAATTCAGCTGGATAGCTAGGAAGCTAGCTATATAAGTCAGCTAGTTATGTCAGCTAGCTAGCTAGTTAAGTCAGCTAGTTAAGTCACCTGGCTAGCTAGATAGCTAACTAGGTAGCAAGCTAGTTAAGCCAGTTAGTTAAGACAGCTGGCTAGCTAGGTAGCTAGATGGTTAAGTCAGCCAGTTAAGTCAGCTTTCTAGCTAGTTAAGTCAGCTATCTAAATCAGCATGCTAGCCAGCTGCCTAGCTGGGCAGCTAGCTATTTAAGACAGCTGGCTAGTCAGTTAGCTAGCTAGTTAAGTAAGCTAGTTAAATCAGCTTACTAGCTGGCTGGTTAGGTAGGTAGCTAGGTAGTTAAGTCAGCTGGCAAGCCAGTGGGCTACATAATTAGCTTGCTAGTTAAATCAGCTGGCTATCCATTTGTCTAGCTAGGTAGCTGGGCAGTTAGGTCAGGCTGCAAGCCAGCTGGCGAAGCTTCATAAATCAACTATTTAAGTCAACTGGCTAGACAACGAGCTAGCTAGGTAACTAGATAGTTAAGTCAGCTCTCTAGCCCGCTGGCTAGCTAGTTAAGCCACCTAATTAAGTCAGCTGGATATCCAGCTAGGTGGCTTCCTAATTAAGTCAGCTGTCTAGTCAGCTGGCTAGCTAGTTGTCACCTATTAAAGTCAGTTAGATAGTCAGATGGCTAGCTATATAGCAAGCTAGCTAATTCAGCTGTCTAGTAAGCAGGCCAGCTATTTAAGTCAGCTAGTTAAGTCAGCTGGGTATTCAACTGGCCAGCTAGGAGTGAACTTGTTACGTCAGCTGGCTAGCCAGCTGGATAGCGAATTAAGTCAGCTAGTTAAGTCTGCTGACTAGCCAGCTAGTTAGCTAGTAGAGAGCTAGTTAAGTCAGCTCGGTAGCCAGCTGAATAACTAGTTAATTCAGTTTGTTGTGCCAGAATTCTAACTGGTTAAGTCAACTATTTGAGTCAGTTGGCTAGCCAGCTGGATAGCTAGGTACCAAGGTAGTTAAATCCGCTGGTTAGTCAGCTCACTAGCTACTGAAGTCAACTAGTTAATTCATCTGGCTTTCCAGCTGGCTAGGTAGGTAGCTAGCTAGTTAAATCAGCTGACTAGCCATCTGACTAGCTGGTTAAGTCAGCTAGTTAATTCAGCTGGTCAGCCAGCTGGTTAGCTAGTGAAATCAGATAGATAAGTCAGCTGGCTAGCTAGTTGAGTCATTTAGTTAAGTCAGCTGGCTCATCTGCTGCCTATCTGGGTAGCTAACTACTTAGGTAAGCTGACTAGCCAACTGGCTAGCTAGTTAAGTGACCTAGTTAAGTCAACTCGCTAGCCAGCTGGTTAGCTAGGTAGCTAGGTTGTTAATTCAGCAGGTAAGTCAGCAGTATACATCAATAGCTAGCTAATTATGTCAGCTGGCTAGCCACCTGGCTAGCTAGAGATTTCAGCTAGTTCAGTCAACTGGCTAGCCAACTGGCTAACTAGTTATGTTAGCTATTTGAGTCAGCTGGCTAGCCAGTGGGCTACCTGGATAAGTGAGTTAGTTAATTCAAGTGGCAAGCCAACTGGCTAGCTAGGTAGCTACATAGTTAATTCACATGGCTAGCCAGCTGGCTAGCTGTTTAAGTCAGCTAGTTAAGTCAGCTGGCTAGCCACCTGGCTCGGTAGATACCTAGCTAATTTTGTCAGCTGGCTAGCTGGCAGGCAATCTAGTTATGTCAGTGAGTTAAGTGAGCCAGCTAGTCAGCTCGCTAGCTAGGTGGCTAGCTAGTTAAGCCAGCTGGTTAGCGAGATGGCTATCTAATTAAGTCAGCTAGTTAAGTCAGCCTCTTAGGCAGCTGGTGAGCTAGGTGGCTGGCATGTTAAGACGGTTGGTTAGCAGGCTGGTCAAGTAGGTTGCCAGATAATTAAGCCCGTTCGCTAGGCAGCTGAACAGCAGTGTGGCTGGCTAGTTAAGCCAGTTTTCTATCCTACTGTCCAGCCTCACGGCTGGCTATTTAAACTGGCTGTGTAGCCACGTGGCTAGTCCACTAGCTAGCTAGCCAGCTGCCTAGCCATCTAGCCAGCCAGGTAGCTAGCTAGTTAAACCAGCTGGCTAGCAGTCTAGCAAACCAGGTAGTTAGCTAGTTAAGTCAGCTGGCTAGCCAGCTAAATAGCCAACTAGCTAATCAGCTAGTTAAATCAACTAGCTAGCCATCTAGCTATTTAAGTCAGCTAGCAAGTCAACAAACTGTTCAGTTAGCTAGTTAGTCAGCTAGCTAGTCAGGTTGCTTGTCAAATAGCTATGTAAGTCAGCTAGCTAGCCAGCCTACTAGTCAGATAGATAATTAAGTCAGCTAGCCAGCTAATTAGCCAGTTAGCTAGCTAGTTAAGTCAGCTTGCTAGAATGCTAGATAGCTTGTTTGCTAGCTAGTTATGTCAGCTAGATAGCCAGCTAGCTAGTCAGCTACCTAATTAATTCAGCTAGCAAACCAGCTAGTTACTTGGCTAACTAGTTGGCTAGCAATTCAGATATCTGGTCATCTAACCAGTGGGCTCGCTCGCTTTCCATAAGGTCAGCTAAATATTCAGCTCGCAAGCCTGCCATTCGGTCAGCAAACTAGTCAGCTCACTTGCCAGTCAACATTTCAACTAACTTGTTGACTCGATTGCACACAACAGGTCAGAGAACTAGTCGGCTTGCTTTCCAGCCGACTAGTTAAGTCAGATCACAGGTCGGCTCACTTACCAGCTGAATAGTTAAGGCAGCTTATGCACCAGCTCACTTGCTGGCCGACTAGTTAAGTCGGCTCAATGTTCGGCTCACTCACTGGCTGACTAGTTAAGTCTGACCAGTCGGCTCACTCGACAGCTGACTAAATTCAGCTGACCAGTCAACTCACACACCAGCCAACTAGTTAAGTCGGCTGACCAGTCGAACTGCCTACCAGCCGACTAGTTAACTCAGCTGACCAATCGGTTTACTCACCGGTGAACTAGTTAGTTCAGCTAACCAGTAGGCTCACTCATCGGTTGACTAGTTAACTCAGCTAACCTGTCGGCTCTCTCACTGGCTGACTCGTTAAGTCAGCTAACCCATCAGCCTACTAGCCGTCCAACTAGTTAAGTTAGCTAACCAATTGGCCGACTAGTGGGCCAAGTTGTCAGTCGACAATTTAGGTCAGCTGACAAGTCGGCCAACTAGTTAGGTCAGCTAAAATGTTGGCCAACTAATAAGACGACTAGTTAGGTCAGCAAATTAGTCAGCCAGTTAGTTAACTGAGCTAAGTAGTGGGCCAACTCATCAGTCAACTAGTTAACCCAGCTAAATAGTCAGACAACTATTTGGCCAACTTTTTTTTTTACAGTTTTATACACATCCAACTTTAATTAATTCAATGTCATTTTAACAATTACACATTTGTAATACAAAGATGCACACCATTAATAAGTAATTATTGTAATTTCTTCTTTCTACTACAATTAATTGTTGGCTCACTCTCGGGCCAACACGTCAGCTTACTGGTCAGCTTGCTGGTCAGCTGATTTGTTAAGTCAGTTCACTGATCGGCTAGCTCGCTGGCTGACTAGTTAAAGCAGCTCACACTTCAGCTAACTTGACAGCTGACTAGTTAAGTAGGCTCACTGGTCGGCTCAATCGCTGGTCAGAAAACTTAACTAGTTTTCTGACCAGGTGCCTCACTAACCAGCTGACTAAAGTCAGCTGACCAGTCAGCTCACTCACCAGCTAAATAGTTAAGTAAGCTGAACAGTCGGCTCACTCACTGGTCAACTAGTTATGTCACCTGAATTTTTGGCTCATTCGCTGGCCAACAATTTAAGTCAGCTGACCAGTTGACTCACTCACCGGCCGACTATTTAATTCAGGTGACCAGTCAGCTAACTCGCCAGCTGACTAGTTAAGTCAGCTAAGCGGTCGGCTGAGTAGCCGACTAACTAGTTATTTCACCTAACCAATCGGCTGACTAGTCGGCCAACATGTCAGCTGAGAAGTTAGCTCTGCTAATTAGGCTGCCAAATAGTTAGGCCAGCCAACTAGTTAGCCAAATAGTCGGCTGACTAGTTAGGTCAGGAAATCAGCCAGCCAACAAGTTAATTGTGCTAACTAATGGACCAACTCATCAGTCAACACGCTGACCCAGCTAACTCGTCGGCCAACTAGTGGGCCACCTGGTTAAGCCAGGTAATAGTTGTCCGAGTAGTCAGCCAACGTGTTAAACCAGATAGTCAGGTGACTCATCAGCCAACAAGTTAAGTAACCTAGCTAACTCGTTATCCATCTAGTTAAGTCAGCTAGATAACTCGCTTACAAACTAGTTAAAATAGTTAGCTAACTGGTTAACCAACTCGTTAGATGAGCTAGCTATCTCGTTAGCCAACTAGTTAAGTCAGCTATCTAAGTAAGCTAGCTAATCAGCTAGCTAGCTAAGTCAGCTAGCTAAGTCAACTAGCTCACTAGTTAGCTAACTATTTAAGTCAGTTACTTAAGCATGCTACCTATCTACTTAGGTAATTAGATAAGTCAGCTAGTTATTCAGCTAGTTAAATAGTTAACTAGCTATTTAATTCATGTAGTTAAGTCAGGTAGCTAAGTAGTTAAGTCAGTCAGTTAAGTCAGTCAGCTAAGTAGTTAAGTCAGCTAGCTAAGTCAGTTAGTTGTCAGCTTTCTAATTTAGTCAGGTGGTTAAGATAACTAGCTAGCTAGCTAGTGAGCTAATGGGCTGTCAGCAGGTTGTCAGGTAGCTAGCTAGGTAACTAATGGAATAAGTCAGCTGGTTGATTCAGCTAGCTAGCTAGTTAGCAAACGGGTTGAGTCACCTGGTTGAGTAGGCTAGCTAGTTATTTTGCTAATGAGTTAAGTCAGCTGGATGAGTCAGCTAGCTAGCTAGTTAGCTAACGAGTAAAGTCAGGTCATTGTGTCAGCTACGTAGTACATTAGCTAATGAGTTAAGTCAGATAAAAGTCACTAGCTAGCACGTTAGATAATGAGTAAGCTAAATAGTTGGCAAACTAGTTAAGTCAGCTAGCTGACTAGGCAACTAACTATTTAAGTCAGCTTGCTAGCTGGAAGCTAGCTAGTTAGCTAAGTATTTAAGTTAGCTGGGAAGCTATGTAGCTAGCTAGTTAGCTAATTATTTATGTCAGCTGGCTAGCTAGGTAGCTAACTGGTTAAGGCAGCTAGTTAAGTCAGCTGGCTAGGTAGTTGGCTTGCTAGTTAGTGAGCTAGTTTAGTCAGTTGGTTAGCCACTTGGATAGCTGGTTATTTCAGTTAGTTAAGAGAACTGGTTACCCAACTGGCAAGGTGGGTACCTAGCTATTTAAGTCAGCTAGATAGCTAAATGTCTAGCTAGTGATGTCAGCGAGTTAAGTCAGCTGGCCAACCAACAGGCTAGCTGGTTAAGTCAGCTAATTTAGTTACCTGTCTAGCCAGCTGACTATGTAGGTAAGTAGCTAGATAATTCATCTTACTAGCAAGCAGGCTAGCTGTTCAAGTCACCTAGTTAAGTCACCTGGCTAGCATGTTGGCTAGGTAGGTAGCTAGCTAGTTAAGTCAGCTATCTAGCCAGCTTCTACCTTAAGTCAGCTGGGTAAGTCAGATGGCTAGACAGTTGGCTAGATAGATAGCCAGCTAGTTAAGTCAGCTGGTTAGACAGCTGACTAGCTGGTTAAGTCAGCTGGTTACGTCAGCTGGCAACCAGCTGCCTAGCTAGTTAAGTAAACTCATTAAGTCAGTTGACTATCCAGCTGGTTAGCTAGTTAAAAAGCTAATTAAGTCAGGTGGGTAGCCATCTTGATCACTAGTTATTTCAGCTAGTTAAGTCAGCTGGCTAGCTAGGAAGCAAGTTACATAAGACAGCTAGTTATGTCAGCTAGCTAGCTAGTTATGTCAGCTAGTGAATTCAGGTGGCTAGCTAGATTGTTAGCTAGGTAGCTAGCTAGTTAAAAGAGCTTGTTAGCTAGTTAAACAAGCTTGTTAAGCCAGCTGACTAGCTTGGTACCTAGCTGGTTAAGTCAACTAGTTTAGTCAGCTTGCTAGCTAGTTAAATCAATGAGTTAAGTCAGCTGGCGAGCCAGATGCCAGCTGGGTAGCTAGCCAGCTAAGTCTGCTGGCTACCCAGTTAACTAGTTAGTTAAGTAATCTAGTTAATTCAGCTCAATTGCCAGCTGGTTAGCTAGGTAGCTAAGTAGTTAAATCAGCTGGCAAGTCAGCAGGCTATGTAGGTAGCTAGCTAGTTAAGTCAGCTGGCTATCCAGCTGGCTAGCTAGATACCTAGGCAGTTAGGTCAGCCAGCTAGCTAGCTGTCTAGCTAGTGAAGCTACCTAGTTAAGTCAGCTGGCTAGGCAGCTGGCTAGTTAGGTAGCTATATTTTTAAGTCAACTGTCTATCCCATTGGTTATCTTGTTAAGTCACCTACTTATGTCAGCTGGCTAGCCATCTGGCTAGCTAGATAATTGGCTACATATGTCAGTTGGCTAGACAGCTGGCTACTAGGTTAAGATGACTAGTTAAGTCAGCTTGCTAGCCAGCTGAGTAGATATATATCCACCTGGTTTATTCAGCTGACTAGCATGCAGGACAGCTGTTTAAGTCAGCAAGTAAAGTCAGCTGACTTGAAGCTGGCTAGCTAGGTAGGGAGCCAGTTATGTCAGTTGGCTAGCCAGCAGTCTAGCTAATTAAGTCAGCAAGTTAAGTCAGCTGGCTAGCCAGCTAGCTAGCTAGGTAGATTGCTAATTAAGTCAGCTGTCTATCCAACTGCCGAACTAGTTACATCAGCTAGTTGGGTCAGTTGACTACCCAGCTGGCTAGCTGGTTAAGTCAACAAGTTAAGTCA
>NW_007064917.1:0-1090 GCF_000164805.1 Carlito syrichta
CCCAGGCTGGAGTGCAGTGGCATGCTCACAGCCACCGCAGCCTTGACCTGCTGGGCTCAGGTGATCCTTCCACCTCAGTCTTCCAAGTCGCTGTAATACAGGCACACACCTCCATGCCGAGCTAATTATTTGATTTAGTGTAGAGATGAGTTCTCACTAAGTTGCCCAGGCTGGTCTTGAACTTGTGAGCTCAGGCAATCCTCTCACCTCAGTCTCCCAAAGTGCTGGGATTATAGGCGTGAGCCACCGGCCCAGCCCAATAAGTATAATTATTATAGTATTAGTAATTCAACACATATGGGGCGCTAAAAAAAAGTATACACATTTTAAGACATGTTATCTATGTCTTACTTTTAGTTTGCCATAATCAGAAGTATCTGGATGCTGACGGTAACCACTCTGAGCATCTTTTGTAATTGTAGAAGTCAAATGTGACTTGTATTCATCTTTTTTTATTGGTATATATTGAGCATTACAGTTTTTTCTTCTTAAAATATGTATACAATTTTTTGGCACCCTCTGTATTGAGCACCAACTGTGTGCTAAACAGAACATATGGAAACTGTTTTGTTATGGGACTGATGAGTTATTCAGTGAGTAACTATAGAGTGTATTCTGTGGCCATATGTTCTAGGGAAGATAAGAGACACAACATAAAAACCAAAAAGCAGGACTTGACATGGTGGCACATGTCTGTAATCCCAAGGTTTTGGGAGGTTGAGACCGGAGAATCACTTGAGCCCAGGAGGTTGAGGCTGTAGTAATCTGTGATTACATCACCGCACTCCAACCAGGGCCACAGAGCAGGTTGGAGTCTTTTTTTTTTTTTTTTTGAGTAGGAGTCTCACTCTGTTGTCCAGGTTGGACACACTTCAAGTCACACTCACAGCCATCCCAGCGTCGATCTGCTGGGTTCTGGTGATCCTTCTGCCTCAACCTTCCAAGTAGCCAGAACTACAGGTGCATGCTACCATGCTCAGCTAAATTTTTCTTTTTTTGAGTTGGAGTCTCACTCCGTCACCCAGACTGGAGTGCAGTGGCACGCTCCCGGCCACCACAGCCTCGACCTCCTGGGCTCCGGCGATCCTTC
>NW_007064917.1:2047-2651 GCF_000164805.1 Carlito syrichta
AAAAAAAAAAAAAAAAGAAAGAAATAAAGAAAGAGACGGGTACAAATTTGGTAGTCATAATGTTTTTTGTTTCTGTTACTTCTGTGTATGCTGGTGAAGGCTCTGGAGCCAATTGTCTAGGGTTAAGTCCTGCTTGGCAACATCTCTGGATCTCAGTTTGCACGTCTGAGAAATAGGGTTAACTCTCCACTTTCCTCAGCAAGTGTCGTGCACATTGAAGGAGTGGGTATGTGAGACATGGTGCCGGAATGCAGCTCCCTGTAGTAGAGCTCAGTCATGTCCAGGAGGGGAAGGGGGAGGAGAAGGGAAGGGGAAGGGGAGGAGAATGGGGAGGGGAGGAGGAAAGGAGGTGGATGTGGCCTTTGAAAGCACAGGTGCCAGCAGGGTGCAGTGGCTCACGCCTGTCATCCCAGCACTTTGGTGGGTATAGGCAAGAGGATTGCCTGAGCCCAGGGGTTCAAGACCAGCCCGGGCAACTTGCGAGACCTTGTCTCTACAATAAATAATTTTTTAGGCTGGGCTCAGTGGCTCAGCCTGTAACCCCGCGCTTTGGGAGGCTGAGGTGAGTGAATTGCCTGAACCCGCGGGTTCGAGACCAGCCTGG
>NW_007064917.1:2671-6942 GCF_000164805.1 Carlito syrichta
GGAAGACTGAGGCGGAAGGATCGCTGGAGCCCAGCAGGTTGAGGCTGCAGTGGCCAGGAGCGTGCCACTGTACTCCAGTCTGGGTGACAGAGTGAGACTTCAACTCAAAATAATAATAATAATAATTTTTTTTTAATGTTAGCTGGGCATGATGGCGTGTGCCTTGGTTCCAGCTACTTGGAAGGCTGAGGTGGAAGTCCGGCAGGTCAAGGCTGTGGTAGCCGTGAGGGTGCCACTGCCCTCCAGCCTGGAGAACAGAATGAGACTCTGACTCAAAAAAAAAAAAAAAAGAAAAAGAAAAAGAAAGCACAGTTGCTGGGTTTGACTCCTGAGCCCACCACCACTGGCTTTGAGATATGGGCTAGTTATTGCACCTCCTGTGCCTTAGTCTCTCCTTCTGTCAAAGGGCATAACAGCTATGATGCTCCCTCTTTTTTTTTTATTCTTTCTTTTTGAGTCGGAGTCTCACTCTGTCACCCCAGCTGAAGGGCAGTGGCACGCTCACAGCCACTGCAGCCTTGACCTGCCCTGCTCAAGCGATCCTTCCACTTCAGCCTTCCAATTAGCAGGAGCCACAGGCAAGCACCACCATGCCGAGCTAAAATTTTTTGATTCATTGTAGAGAAAAGGTCTTCCCAAGTTGCCCAGGCGGGTCTCGATCCCGCGAGCTCAGGTAATCCTCCCACCTCCACCTCCACCTCCCAAAGTGATGGGATGACAGGCGTGAGCCACCGCACCCGATGATGCTCCCTTTTGAGGCTCCACACACGCCCCATGCACACTAGCCGTGGCGGACCCCTAGCCGTGGCAGACCCCAAAACCTAGGCCGAGTTTGGTGACTCAGCCTGCAATCCCAGCGCTTTGGGAGGACCAGGCGAGTGAATTGACTGAGCCCACGGGTTTAAGACCAGCCCGGATAGCTTGGTGAGACCTCGCTTCTATAATTAATCAAAAAATTAGCTGGGTGTGGTGGCACTCACCTGTAGTTCCAGCTACTTGGAAGGCTGAGGCAAAGGGATCGCTGGAGCCCAGCAGGTCGAGGCTGGGATGGCTGTGAGCGTGCCACTGCACGCTGGGGGACAGAGTGGAACTCCAATTAAAAACAAACAAAACAAAAACATACCGGCCAGGCATGGTGGCTCACGCTTGTAATCCCTGCACTTTGGAAGGCCAAGGAGGAAGAATTGCTTGAGGCCAGGAGTTTGAGAACAGTCTGGGCAGCATAGCAAGTCCTCATGTTTACAAAAAAAAAAAAATCAGTCAAGCGTGGTGGCACACCTGTAGGCTCAGCTACTCAGGAAGCTGAGGCAGGAAGATCATCTGAGCCCAGGAGTTAGAGGCTGTGGTGAGCTGTGATCATGCCACTTCACTCCAGTCTGGGCGACAGAATAAGACTCTGACTCAAAAAAAGCAGCAAACAAAAGAAGTATCACCTGGCTGGGTGTGGTGGCTCATGCCTGTAATCCCAGCACTTTGGGAGACTGAGGCAGAAGGATCACTTGAGGCTAGAAGTTTGAAACCAGCTTGGGCAACATAGTGAGACCCTGTCTCTACGAAAAAATTAAAAAATTAGACCGGGCACAGTGGTCTACACCTGCAGTCCCAGCACTTTCGGAAGCTGAGACAAAAGGATCTCCTGAGCCCAGGAGTTGGAGACTGCAGTGAGCTATGATGACACCACTGCACTCCAGTCTGGGTGACAGAGTGAGACCATGTCTAAAAAAAAGGGGAGGAGGGTGCTAGGTGTGGTGGCTCATGCCTGTAATCCCAGCACTTTGGGAGGCCAAGGCAAGAGGATTGCCTGAGTCCAGGAGTTCGAGACCAGCCTTGGCAGCATGACAAAACCTCATCTTTACAATAAATAAAATTTTTTAAAAGAAAGGAAAAATAGCCGGGCTCGGTGGCTCAGCCTGTAATCCCATGCCTTGGGAGGCTGAGGTGAGTGGATTGCCTGAGTCCGCGGGGTCAAGACCCGCCTGGGCAACTTGGCGAGACCTCATCTCTACAATGAATCAAAAAAGTGAGCTGGGTATGGTAGCGCGGCCTGTAGTTCCAGCTACTTGGAAGGCTGAGGCGGAGGGATCACGGGAGTCCAGCAGGTCGAGGCTGCGATGGCCGGGAGTGGCCACTGCACTCCAGTCTGGGAGACAGAGTGAGACTCCAACTCAAAAAAAAGAAAGGAAAAGTATCATCTGGCATGATTTTCCTTTGTGTCACCTTACAGAGGAAGAAACAGGGGCACTGAGAAGTGAAGATACTTGTTCAAGGCCACACAGCCAGGAGGCTGTTGAGGCAGAATTTGAACCTGAGCCTGGGATTTGAGAGCCTAGTCTCCACTGCTTTGCTGTCCTGCCTCTGCCCGATGCGGAGAGGTTCCTCCAAGCTCCTCCAAGCCCCCAGAGGATGCAGGCACTGCCAGGCCCCTGCCCCAGCTCAGGCTTCGCTGAACCTCAGAAGAATCCCTCTCCTGGGACCCTGAGATGGTTTTCAGGCGCTAAACAGAACCTGAGCGCCTGGGCCCGGTGCCCTGGAATCTGAAACTCAAGGCCTATTTGGCTGAAAAATTCATGAGCCCAAAAGCATCAGTGGGGTCAGAGAACAGAGCAGCTCTCTGTGTCCCTGCTCTGCCCAGCCTGCCCCGCCTCAGTCCCTCCCTCCCCCACATCCCCAAGCCTGTGGCCTTGTCCCAGTTCCTTCTAGAAGCCTGCCCTCCCCCAGCCTCCTCCAGGGACCCTATCTCCAGGACCAGGACCCATCTTCAATCCCTTCTCCACACCACTAAAGGGATCTCTCTGAAACTCACAGTTACTCCGGCTGTCACTCACTCTCACATGCTGCATGGCTCCCCATGGCCCCTGCCTGGCACAGACACCTGCTAACCTCTGCCACAGGGCATTGCTTGAACCCGCTGCCCCCGTCACACTAACTTCCCTAATTTCAGTTCTTCTCTCTCTTTCTTTTCCTGCACCTGATCTATCAATGCCAGATGTCCCACCCCTTTTACTTGGTCGACCTCTTTCTCTCCCGGCTCTCAGACTTCCCCTCCAGGAAACTCTCTCTGACTCCCACCCTCCTACCCAGGCCTAGGACGGATCCCTCCTTCACGGGAATGCGACAGGGCCTTGCTGACCATATTTTTAAAAGTCTAATTTTAGGCTGGGCGCAGTGGCTCAAGCCTGTCATCTCAGCACTTTGGGAGGCCTTGGTGAGAAGATTGGCCTGAGCCCAGGAGTTTGAGGCCAGCCTGGGCAACTCGGCGAGACCCCATCTCTACAATAAGTCAAAAGTTAGTTAGGCATGGTGGCACTGCCTGTGGTTCCGGCTACTTGGAAGACTGAGGTGGAAGGATTGCCTGAGCCCAGCATATTGAGACTGCAGTGGCCATGAGTGTGCCACTGCACTCCAGCCTGGGCAACAGAGTGAGACTCCAACTCAAAAAAATAAATTAAGAAACGTAGATTTATCAAACGGACGATACATTGTGAAGGGGAAACAGGCATGACAGCCACCAGAGTGTCTACTGTTTGCTGCTTTTTTTGGTCAGAGTGTCACTCTGTCACCCAGGCTGGAGTGCAGTGGCACACTCATGGCCACTACAGCCTCAACCTGCTGGACTCAGGTGATCATTCCGCCTCAGCCTTCCAAGTAGCTGGAACCACAGGCATGTGCCACCACACCCAGCTATTTTTTTTATTTTATTGTAGAGACGAAGTCTCCCAAGTTGCCCAGGGTGGTCTTGAACCCATGGGATAGGGCAATCCTCTCGCCTCCGCCTCCCATAATGTTGGGATTACATGTGTGAGCCACCACGACCAGCTTTTTGTTGTTGCTGTTGTTAGAGTATCACTCTGCTGTCCAGGCTGGAATGCAGTGGCATAGTTACTCATGGCCCACCGCAGGCTTCACCCGCTGCTAATTTTTTTTTTTTTTTGAGTTGGAGTCTCACTCTGTTGTCCAGGCTAGAGTGCAGTGACATGCTCACAGCCACCCCAGCATCGACCTGCTGGGCTCTGGCGATCCTTCTGCCTCAGTCTTCCAAGTAACAGGAACTACAGGTGCACATTACCACGCCTGGCTAATTTTTGATTAATTGTAGAGACAAGGTTGCACCATGTTCCCCAGGCTGATCTCAGCGGGCTCTGGCAATCCTCTTGCCTTGGCCTCCCAAAGTGCTGGGATTACAGGTATGAGCCCCTGAGCCCGGCCTTGTTTTTTTTTTTTGAGTTGGAGTCTCACTCTGTCGCCCAGACTGGAGTGCAGTGGCCGCTCCC
>NW_007064918.1:0-559 GCF_000164805.1 Carlito syrichta
ACACACACACACACACACACACTCACACACACACACAGTTTTTCTTATGCTATATACACACACACACACATATATGTTTTTCTTAGACCGTGTGTGTGTGTGTGTGTGTGTGTGTGTCTAAGAAAAAACATACATATGTGTGTGTGTGTGTATGGTCTAAGATCCCAGGAATGAGGGAGAATTGGATATAACTTGTAATGATTGTGATGGAGTTAAAGCATTCTAAGATTCTTGTATCGATTGAAAGAAGGAGAAAGCTATTGATTAACCGTAGACTTTCTAGGTCAAGTGTAGAAATTAAAATTCAAAAACTGCTGTGGGAATAGAAAAAAATGGATATTTAACATATAAATCAATAAAGAAGAAGGGGTGATAAAATTATTTCAATAGAAAAGCAAAGAAATAAAAAAATTAAATATTATTGTAAAAATATATTCACGTGTGTCAGAAATAATATATGTAATTATTGGTAGACTAACAAGTCCAGGATTTAAAAAAAGAGAGTTATCAGAAAGGCAGTGTTTTAAATTTTTAACTGTGTACTTTTTATTGAATTGCA
>NW_007064919.1:0-965 GCF_000164805.1 Carlito syrichta
TTTCCCTGGTGATTAGTGATGTTGAGTTTTTTAAATTTTTAAAAAATTTTATTTCATTATATATATGGGGTACCAGTGAGGATTAACTGCACAAATAGGCAGCATGCAGGTGAAGTTTGGGCTTCTAACTGGCTCTCACTCTCGCTGGTAATGAACCAAGTACACTTTGTGTTGTTATGTGCTCTCTGCCCTCCTCCCTCCCTTCCTCCCCTAACCGATCCCTCCCTTTTGCTAATGTGATTAATGCCCAGGGCCCACATATGAGTGAGAACATGCGGTATTCAGTTATTTGTTTCTGTGATAGATCACTTAGTATGATGGTCTCCAACTCCATCCAATTTGCGGAAAAGTTCCTGATTTTGTTTTTCTTTATGACGATGTAATCCCCCATCATGTATATGTACCCCATTTTTGTGTTTAGTCCACTTTCGATGGGCAGCAGGGTTGGTTCCATGTTTTTGCTATTGTGAATAGTGTGGCAATAAACATGAGTGAACAAGTGTATTTTTTTGCAGAACAATCTAAGTTCCTCCAGGTATGTTCCCAAGAGAGAGATTGCTGGATCATATGAAAGGTCAATCTTTAGGTGTTTTTTTTGTTTATTTTTTTTAACAAATCACCACACTGCTTTCCATAGTGATTGAATTAATTGCACTCCCACCAACTGTGTAGAGGTTTCTCTACACTCACACCAGTATCTGTTGCTTTTTTATTTATTGGTGATGACCATCCTTATCAGAGTTAGATGATATTTCAATGTAGTTTTGATTTGCATTTCCCTGATGATTAGTAAGGTTGAGTGTTTTTTCATGTGTCTGTTGGCTTCTTGTATGTCTTCTTTTGAAAAGTACCTGTTCATGTCTTTTGCCCACTTTTAAAGGGATTTTTTGGTTTATTTCATTTAACTTTATGTGTGTTCCTCGTAGATCCTGGATGTTAGACCTTTGTCAGATACAAAATTTGTA
>NW_007064920.1:0-527 GCF_000164805.1 Carlito syrichta
AAACACACACAAACACACACACACACACACACACACACACACACACACACACAACCCAACCATATGCTACCAGCAAGAAACCCAGAGATAATCGTAGACTCAAAAGGCAAAAAGCCAAAGATAGTCATAGAATTAAAGTAAATGGGTGGGAAAAAATATTTATCAAATGGATAGAAAACAAAAATGAGCAGGAGTAGCTATCCTGATATCCAAAAGCTCAGATGTTAAACCAAAAAAAAGAAAAAGAATAGCATTAAACAATAAAACAATTAAAAAAATAAAAAGAATGGCATTATATAATACTAACAGGTGCAATTCAACACAATTTATCTACCTAATAAAAGATATGCACCAAATACTGGAGCACCCAAATTCATGAAACAAGCATTACTTGACCTTAAAAAATATTGATAACAATACTTTAATAGTGAGTGACTTCAACATCCCACTGCCATCACTAGACAAATTATCAAAACAGAAAATGAGCAAAGAAACACTGAACTTAAGCTGATCTATACATCAAGTAG
>NW_007064921.1:0-527 GCF_000164805.1 Carlito syrichta
GGGCTCAGACAATCCACTCACCCCGGCCTCCCAAAGTGCTGGGATTACAGGCTGAGCCACTAATCCCGGCCCATATTTATTCTTTATATATATATGCCATTCGAGCCACCAGTCTATGAAAATAGGCATTGGGATGAACTTGTGGAATCTACACTTTAGAGGGAAAGAGACATAAAATATACAGCACATAAACAAATTGTTCCATTATCTTTTGTTAAATAACAAGCCCCAAAACTTAGTGGCTTAAAACAGTAATTTTATTAACTCTCGTGGTTCTGGGAGGTGGTTAGGATAAGCTAAATGGTTCTCATTTGGAGTCTCTTATGCTGTTCCTGGGGCTAAAGTGTTCTTAAATGCTTCCTTACATGTCTGAAGCTGAGGTTGACTGTTGGCCAGAACATTTGCAAGTGGCTTCTCCATGTGGCCTGGGCTTCCTTGTATCCATAGCAGCTTACCGAGATTGAGTGCCCCCAAGTGGGCCAGGCAGAGATTGTATGTTTTTTTGTGGCCAAGGTTCAAAGATCATA
>NW_007064922.1:0-1636 GCF_000164805.1 Carlito syrichta
CCACTCACCTCAGCCTCCCAAAGGTGCAGGATTACAGGCTGAGCCACCAAGTCCGGCTAAATTTTTTTTTTTTTTTTAAGTCAGAGCCTCACTGTTAAACAGGCTGGAGTGCAGTAGCATGCTCACAGCACTGCAGCCTCCGTCTACTGGGCTCAGGTGATCCTCCCACCTCAGCCTTCCAAGTAGCTGGAACTATAGGCCATGTCACTATGCCTGGCTAATTTTGTATTTATTTACTTATTGTAGAGACGAGGTCTCACCAAGTTTCCCAGGCTGGTCCTGAACCCCTGGGATCAGGCAATCCTCTTACCTCTGCCTTCTAAAGTGCTGGGATTACAGTCATGAGCCACTGCGCCTGGTTATCTTAATGTTAATATATTTAAAAACAGAAGGCCGGGCATGGTGCCTCACACTTGTAATCTCAGCACTTTGGGAGGACCAGCCTGGCTAACACAGTGAGACCTCATCTCTATTTAAAAAAAAAAAAAAATTTTTTTTTTTGAGCTGGAGTCTCACTCTGTGACCCAGCCTGGAGTACAGTGGCATGCTCACGGCCACCACAGCCTCAACCTGCTGGGCTCAGACGATCCTTGCACTTCAGCCTTCCAAGTAGCTGGAACTACAGGCACACACCACCATGCTCAGCTAATTTTTTGACTTATCATAGAAACGGAGTCTCACCATGTTGTCCAGGTTGGTCTCAAACCTGTGGGCTCAGGAAATCCTCTCTCCTCGGCCTTCCAAAGTGCTGGGATTACAGGCATGAGCCACCATGTCTGGCTATTGTATAGTCCTTTCAACAGGCTCCTTGTGGTTCAAAAGTCTACAAACCAAAAGAAGAGCTGTCCACCTGTCCACTTCCTTCCATTACACCACCCTGGAGCAGGAACAAGATGAGGACAATGAAAACTCCCACTCAGGAAGTGGCAGAAAGGGAAACACACAGCAGCACTTGTTCACAGCAATAATCAGTCCTCTGGGTTTGAGCAGTGTCATCCACTGTCACAATGTGCAGCTGTTATAGCCACTGCATGCCATCTCTGCTTCTGTAAATATGCTTTAGGTAAGCAGCTACATGCCATTTTCCTTAACTGCAATCTCTGCTTCTGTAAACACGCTTTATTACACCTCATATGGAATGCCCATAAAAATGTCTGCTTCAATGCTTCTTGTAAATGTAACCATTCCCGGTCCTAAATTTAAAATTGAAGCCGGGCTCAGTGGCTCAGCCTGTAATCCCAGCACTTTGGGAGGCTGAGGTGAGTGGATTGCCTGAACCGGCAGGTTCGAGACCCGCCTGGGCAGCGAGACCTCATCTCTACAATCAATCAAAAAATCAACCTGGCGTGGTGGCGCATGCCTGTAATTCCGGCTACTCAGAAGGCGGAGGTGGAAGGATCGCCGGAGCCCAGCGGGTCGAGGCTGCGGTGGCCGGGAGCGGCCCCTGCACTCCAGTCTGGGCGACAGAGTGAGACTCAAAAAAAAAAATTCCCTCTAAGTGCATCCCACAGGTTTTATTATGGATTTTTTTCTTGTTTTCATTTTATTTTTTAATTTATATATATATTTTTTTATTTTTTTTATTTTTTTTTTGAGTCGGAGTCTCACTCTGTCACCCAGACTGGAGTGCAGTGGC
>NW_007064922.1:1912-10705 GCF_000164805.1 Carlito syrichta
GAGACCCGCCTGGGCAATTTGGCGAGACCTCATCTCTACAATAAATAAAAAATCAGCCGGCCGTGGTAGCGCGCACCTGCAATTCCGGCTACTCGGAAGGCAGAGGCGGAAGGATCGCTGGAGCCCGGCAGGTCGAGGCTGAGGTGGCCGGGAGAGGCCACTACACTCCAGTCTGGGCGACCGAGTGAGACTCTGACTCACAAAAAAAAAGTGAGGTACAATTCAGAATTAGGTATACAAGTGGATGTCATACAGGTAAAGCTTGGACCTCCCTTTGGTCCCCACTTGGCCTGGTTTGAGATAGGTACTCTTATTGCTGTTGTGTTATTTTATCTGAGTTGTGGGGTGCAAGTAAGGATAGCATGCATAAGTGTCTGAGGTACAGGTGAAGTTTTGGACCTCCCATTGGCCTTCACTTCACCTGGATTAGGATCAGGCACCCTTATTTATTTATTTATGTTATATGCATCCCCCCTCCCCCGGCAGGGTCTCACTACTGCCAATTCCTTTTTTGTAGTATTACGATAGGTGTTCAGGGTCCACTTATAAGTGAGAACATGTGCGACTCAGATTATGTGGTATACTTTTTTTGTCTTTTTTGAGTTGGGAGTCTCCCTCCATTGCCCAGGCTGGAGTGCAGTGGTATGCTCACGGCCACCCCAGTATAGACCTGCTGGGCTCAGGCTATCTGCCTCAGCCTTCCAAGTAGCTGGAACCACAGGCATGCACTACCACGCCCGGCTAATTTTTTTATTTATTGTAGAGATGAGGTCTCACCCAAGTTTATTGTAGAGATGAGGTCTCACAGCAAGTTGCCCAAGCTGTTCTTGAACTCGTGGACTCAGGCAATCCTCTCACCTTGGCCTCCCAAAGTGCTGGGATTACAGGCTAAAGCCACCACGCCAGGCTGATTGTGTGGTATTAATATTACTGTTTGTCAGCCAGGCATGGTGGCTCACGCCCGTAAGCCCAGCACTTTGGGAAGCAGAGGCGAGAGGATTGCCTGAGCCCACGATTCAACACCAGCCTGAGCAGCTCGGCAATACCTCATCTCCTACAATACATCAAAAAATTAGTCTGGTGTGGTTGTATGTGCCTATAGTTCCAGCTACTTGGAATGCTGAGGCAGAAGGGTCACCTGAGCCCAGCAGGTCAAGGCTGCAGTGGTTGTGATTGTGCCACTGCACTCCAGTCTGGGTGACAGAGTGAGATTCGGGCTCAAAAAAAGAAAAAAAGAAAAGTTACTGTTGGAGCTCAGAAACCGATACCCCCCAAATATGATGCTTTGACATGCTGAACTGAAGATGACCCAAGTTCTCTCTGACCTTCCCACCCGATTCCACTGTCCCTCCCAAAGAAGTTACCTCCTCTCCTAGTTATTTTATTATCTTTGCAGAAAAGAAGATTAAGATCTGACCACACCTGAGTATGCCATTTTGAGAATATGACCACTTCCAAGGATCATTTAAATTGCAAATAACACTATTTACAAATTAATCTCTGTTCCTGATCCAATCGTTCTCCCCAGCAATCACTTATGGTCCCTTAATAGAATTCTTTTTTTCCCCCACCCATAACCTGTTTTACCAGAATCTAAACCTTCATTCTTCCTGTAACCTCAGGATGGTATTCTGCCTTCTATAACTCTTTGGGAAACCGGGTCTTCATTCTAAAGATATGCTACTTTCTGGCCGGGCTCGGTGGCTCAGCCTGTTATCCTGCGCCTTTGGGAGGCTGAGGTGAGTGGATTGTCTGAGCCTGCGAGTTTGAGACCCGCCTGGGCAGCGAGACCTCATCTCTACAATAAATCAAAAAATCAGCCTGGCGTGGTGGTGCATGCCTGTAATTCCGGCTACTTGGAAGGCTGAGGTGGAAAGATCGCCGGAGCCCAGCAGGTCGAGGCTGCGGTGGCCCGGAGCGGCCACTGCCCTCCAGTCTGGACGACAGAGTAAGACTCCAACTCAAAAAAAAAAAAAAAGATATGCTACTTTGCACTGTTTCCTTCCTTTTTCTTTCTTTTTTTTCCACTTAGTCAATTTCCTTTTATGATTTCAGTAAAATAAAGCAAGAGGCTGATTTTGAGTGATAAAGGCCATCTAGTTGCTTTGCTGAGTAAAGGTTTTTATTTTCAGATAATAGGGCGTGCTAAGCCCACAAACATACACTCACTCACACAATTGCCTAAAAACTTTCAAGTTTAAAGACCCGCGTAGTAATTATTTTATCGGAGACTCTCAGTTAGCTCAGTAATGTGGTTGAATCTAGTGTTCTTCAGCCTCTACCTGCTAGGCTCAGGCGATCCTTCCACCTCAGCCTTCCAAATAGCTGGAGCCACAGATGCGTGCCTCCACACCTGGCTCATTTATTGTTTTATTGTAGAGACGAGGTCTCACCAAGTTGTCCAGGCTGGTCTCAAACTCCTGGACTCAGGCAATCTTCTCGCCTCTGCCTCCCAAAGTGCTAAGATTACAGGCATGAGCCACTGCGCCTGGCCTTTTTTTTTTTTTAACTTTATGTTTTTGAGAAACATGTGGGGTACATGTCAGGATTAGGTTCACAGGTAATGTCTGTGCAGGTGAAGTTTGGGCCTCCGGTTGGTCCTCACTTCCGCTGGTTTAGGATCAGGCACCCTTTGTGTTGTTACATGTCTCCTCCCCCTCCCAACCCCCGCACTGCCTCCATTCCTTCCTTCCTTGTGCTGTTGTGGTTAGCAGTCAGGTCCCACTCATGAGTGAGAACATGTGGATTTCGGTTCTTTGTTTCTGTGATGGGTGGCTAAGAACGACTGTCTCCACTTCCATCCAATTTGCTGAGACGTCCATGATTTTATCCTTCTTTATGGCTGCTGAATCCAGTGTTCTTTACTATCAGTCGTACTAACATCTTTCCTTAGTGGTGTTATTGATATCACACAAAGAAAGTACGTTCATCTTCTCCTGCAGATTCAGATAAAATGTCAAATGGTGCCATTGCTTTCTGAGGAAAATATAATATCCAACATTTTCTCTCGTTAATTTTTTTTTTTAATTTTTGACTTTCTTATATTTTGACTTTTCTTTCTCACTCAGACCACATGTTCATCATCTTCCTTTGAATAAGATGCTCTTCCTTACATTGGTCCTCATTTGATCTGGTACTTTGTTGCCTTTTGTTTTGTCAAACATTCAGTATGCTGTTATTAGACCCTGACTCCAGTTTTAAGAAAACTACCCTTGTCTCTAATACTGTTCTTTATTCCATCATCATTTTAGTCTCACCCACGTAATGCCTACTTCAAAATGATAAAGCAGGGGGAGGGAATTCCATTGCTACAGGTATTTATTTGTTTTTTTTGGTTTGTTTGTGTGTTTGTTTTGAGCTGGAGTCTCACTCTGTCGCCCAGACTGGAGGGCAGTGGCCGCTCCTGGGCTCCGGCGAGCCTTCCGCCTCAGCCTTCCAAGGAGCCGGAAATACCGGCGCGCGCTACCATGCCTGGCTGATTTTTTGATTTATTGTAGAGATGAGGTCTCGCCAAGTTGCCCAGGCGGGTCTCGAACCCACAGGCTCAGGCAATCCACTCACCTCGGCCTTCCAAAGCACGGGATTACAGGCTGCGCCACCGAGCCCGGCCGTTACAGGTATTTATTAAGAACCTACGTACTCTTCAGGCCATGCTAGGCTTTGTGGGTATACAAGAAAAACACAAGTGTGTCATTTTTGATGCTCATTTGTTCTTCTTGTAAATAGTTCTGGAAATTCCAAGCATTCAGTGTCCAATAATCTGGTCACATAATTATCACCTACTTTGCCCCATTTTCTCATCGACATCAGCAATTATGTTTGTTAAACATCATCGGTCATCTATCCTTCAAGTCTCCTAACATTTCTTTTATGTTTTCTTTCTCTTTGTTGTTCTACATTCTGTTTTTTCATTTTTCAGATCTAGCTTTCAGTTTATTAGTGCCTTACTCAGCTTTGTCTCATTTTTTTTTTTTTTGAGTCAAAGTTTCACTCTGTTGCCCAGGCTGGAGTTCAGTGGCATGCTCAAGGTCACTGCAGCCTTAGCTGGGCTCAGGTGATCCTTCCACCTGAGCCTTCCAAGTAGCTGGAACCATGGGTGAGCACCACCACACCTGGCTATTTTTTTTTTTAATTTATTGTAGAGATGCAGTTTTACCAAGTGGCCCAGGCTGGTCTCAAACCCCTGGACTCAGGCAATCCTCTTGCTTTGGCCTCCCCAATGTGCTGGGATTACAGGCATGAGCCAACATGCCTGGCTTGTCTAATCTTTTACTAACACTTCTAAGTTTGAAATTATGTTTATTTTACCTTACAGGTTTGGCATTTCTATTTGATTCTTTTATTTTTACTTTTTGAGTCAGAGCCTCACTCTGTCACCCAGGCTGGAGTGCAGTGGCATGCTCACGGCCACCGCAGACTTGACCTGCTCGGCTCAGGCAATCTTTCCACCTCAGCCTTCCAAATAGCTGGAACTACAGGTGTATGCCACCACATCCAGCTAATTTTTTTTGATATATTGTAGAGACGAAGTCTCTCCAAGTGCCCCCGGCTGGTCTGGAGCCCCTAGGACCAGGCAATCCTCTTGCCTCTGCTTCTCGTAGTGCTGGGATTATAGGGGTGAGCCATCGCGCCAGGCTAGTTCTTTTAAATATATGCTTCTGTTTTAAATAGTATCTTACTCCTTACTCATATTTTTCATCCCTTTTTTTATTTTTTGAGCATGTAGAACATTGTGTTTTTTATAGTAAAAAAAGTAAAAATGGGCTGAGTGCGGTGACTCAGCCTGTAATCCCAACACTTTGGGAGGCCGAGGCAAGAGGATTGCCTGAGCCCGCGGGTTCGAAACCAGCCTGGGCAACTTGATGAGACCTCCTCTCTACAATAAATCACAAAAACTAGCCGGGCATGGTGGTGTGTGCCTATAGTTCCAGCTACTTGTAAGGCTAAGGCGTAAGGATTGTCTGAGCCCAGCAGGTCGAGGCTGCGGTGGCTGTTGAGGAGACTCCGACTCAGAGAAAAAGAAGATATATGGTGAATAATGATTATCTTGTTATGTAGATAAAAAGTCACACAGATAATAAAAGTCTGTTCCAGATACAGATACTTTTACTAGCATAGAATTGTTAATAGTTTACTTTAAAAGGAATAGTTTTTCAGAGCTATGCCTGTTCCTTCAGTTTCTCGAAATAATCAGCTCAAATTATGCTTATAGTTTGCATATGCTTACTCTAGGCTCCTGTTCTTGGGAATTCATTTGTGAGAATTCTTTGAGTCTCAAGTTCATGTTGAATTAATTCAGGAAGTGAAAGGACAAAAGACGCAGTCGATATCCACACAGAGTAGCCATTTTGACATTATCTGGTTCTGTCCCGTTTTCTTAGCAGTTCACCTTAATTTACCCTCTAATCACTAACCAAGGACAGAACTGATTTCACAGAGGTAGCTATTGATAATTGTTCTACAACCCCCTCCCTAGCTTGTTTTGTCTTAATTCGCTTTGCTATTCCAAAGTATTTGCCTCCAGCCGTAAGAAACAAAGTTAACCTAATCAGCCCTTGGTGATCTTCCTGACACAGACCCCATCGCTTTGGCAACAAGCATGTGACTAGCTCACCCATCTTCCTGCTGTCCATCATCATGACACCAGTACCTGTGCTTACCTGTTCCCTTCATGATGATATGAAACAGACTACCATGCAATCACCTTAACAATGTGTCCCCATCAAAGGGAAGATTTAAAAGGCATTCAAGCTGGGTTCGGTGGCTCACACCTGTAATCTCAGCACTTTGGGAGGCGGAGGCAAGAGGACTGCTGAGTCCAGGGGTTCGAGACCAACTTGGGCAACATGGAAAGAGCTCATCTCTACAATAAATTTTTAAAAATTAGCCATGCATGATGGTGCACACCTGTAGTTCCGGCTACTTGGAAGGCTGAGGTGAAAGGATCACCTGAGCCCAGAGAGTTGAGGCTGCAGTGGTGGTCATGGTCATGAGCATGCCACTGCACTCTAGCCTGGGCAACAGAGTGAGACTCTGGCTCAAAAAAAAAAGGAATTCAACCTCAAACAGTTGCCGCCAATGCATTTATTAGGTTCTGGCCGGGTTATGTGTTCATTGAGTTATGGCTGCCATGCTTTTGTTAAGCCCTGGTCCAGTCATGTGGCTCTTTAAGCTCTGGCCAAGCTATGTTTACCCAGGCTTTGGCCACCTCCCCTATCTTGGGGAGGTGTATCTCCTCTTTCTCTCTGACTCAAACTTACTTTATAAATAAAGTATACTTCCCAAAGTAATTTCTGTGCAATTCTTTGCATCTTTCTCATGGCACTGGATCACAGAACTCCTGTCTGGACTGACCTAACAATTTGGCAGCCCCACTGGGATTCTGACCTAACATGGAGGATTAACATTTGCCATCTACTCAGGATAATCTGAAGCTAAATTCCTCTCCTGAGGTTTATTGGCCTACATGATAGTATACCTTGGGGTTCAAACTCATCTGAGAGCTGGCTTGTATTTAGGAATTCTCAGGGAATCTTCCATCCACTAGGCACAGAAACATCCAATTTCAAGACAGGTGGTTTTCCTTTCTTGTCTTCTCACGATGGTGATGTGTGTGGGTTGTTTTCCGTTTTGGTGATGATAGTATGTCTAGAATTCTACTTTTATGGTTGTATTAGACTTTCCATCTTTATCAGGACTAAGATTTCTCTCTTGTTCCTCCCTGGGGTGTAATTTTAAAAAGAAAACCTCTGAATGATTACAGTTGACAAGTTTATTCATAGTGAGAATAAACTTTAGTGTTCTGATCATTCTGACTTCCTCTGTTCACTTTCTTTGGGCCTCCAGTGATTCTTTACTTTTTTTGACCACTTATTGATGCATTTAACACATATCTTAAAGAAATCACTTGGAATTTTAGTTGTTTTAACAAGCAGGTCAGTTTTTGTTGTTGTTGTTGTTGTTTTTGAGTCAAAGTCTCACTCTGTCTTCCAGGCTGGAGTGCAGTGACACAATCACGGCCACTGCAGCCTTAACTTGCTGGGCTTAGGAGATCCTTCCACCTTAGCCTTCCAAGTAGTTGGAACTATAGACCCATGCCACCAGGCCTTGGTCAACTTTTTTTTGTTTTCCCAGATGAAAAAGTCCTCAAAAGAAAACGCTTTGTCGATGTGGAAGAGGTGGAACAAAAAATAGCAGAAGTACTAAAAGGCATCAAAATTGACTAGTTCAAAAACTGTTTTGAGCAGTGGAAAAAGCATCTTGATTGGTGTATTGATTCAATTGGAGAGTACTCTGAAGGTGACTGAAGTTTAAACATGTAAGAATAAATACACAATTTTTTATGCTTAAATTTCTGGGGTGTTTTGGGTCTCCCCTCATATGTCTATTAAAGAAGTTGAATAAACAGCTAATAACCTTTTAAATCAGAAAGTATCAGGTTCACATGGATTCATTAGTGGATCATACCTAAGGTTTAAGAAAAGAATTATACCAATTTTCACAGTCTCTTTCAGAGGATAGAAGCTGAAGGAATACTTCCTGACTCATCCTATGAGGCCAATATTACCATAGTACCAAAACCAAACAAAGGCACTATAAGAAAAGAAAGCTACAGACCAATATCTGTTATAAACATAAATGCAAGAATACACAAAATACTAATAAATAGAATTCAACAATGTAAAAAAGAATTATAAGCCATGACCAAGTAGAATTTATGGGAGGTGTGCAAAACTAGTTTAACTTTTGAAAATCAATTAATGTAGTCCATCACTTTAACAAGCTAAAGAAGAAAAAAAAAAACGATCACAACAATAGATGTAGAAAAAGCATTTGACAGAATCTAACACCTATTCATTATTAAAAGACAAAAAACAAAACTCTCAGTAAACTAGGCACAGAGTGGAATTTTCTTTAACAGATAAATAATATCTACAAATAACCCTATAGCTAACATCTTATTGATTGATTGATTGATTGAGTTGGAGTCTCACTCTGTCGCCCAAACTGGAGTGCAGTGGCCGCTCCCGGCCACCGCAACCTCGACCTGCTGGGCTCCGTTGATCCTACCGCCTCAGCCTTCCAAGTGTCTAGAACTACAGGCATGTGCTACCACACCCTGCTGATTTTTTTATTTATTGTAGAGATGAGGTCTCGCTGCCCAGGCGGGTCTCGAACCCGCGAGCTCAGGCCATTCACTCACCTCAGCCTCCCAAAGGCGCGGGATGACAGGCTGAGCCTCCGAGCCCGGCTAACATCATGTTTAATGGTGAGAAACTTGAAGCTCTCCTCCTAAGATCAGGAACAAGGCAAGGGTGTCTCTTCTCATCACTGCTTTCCAGTATTGTACAGAAAGTCCTAGCTAAGGCAGTAAGAAAAGGAAATAAAAGTTATACAGATTGGAAAGAAAGAAACGAAACTGTCTTTGTTCACAGATGACATGATCATCTATGAAGAAAATCTAAAAGAATCAACAACAAAATCCTGGGACTATTGTGATGACCCAGGTTCATAATCCTAGAACTTTCGAAGGCCGAGTTTATAGCGTTGCTTAAGCCCAGGAGTTCAAGACCAGCCTATGCAGCATAACGAGACCTCCTCTCTACCAAAATTTTAAAAAATTAGCTAAATGTTATGATGCAAGCCTGTAATCCCAGCTACTCCGGAGGGTGAGACGGAAGGATCACCTGAGCGCAGAAGGTCAAGGCTGGGGTGAGCCATGATTGTGCCACTGCCCTCCAGTCTGGGTAACAGTGAGACCCTGACTAAAAAAAAAAAAAAAAAAAAAAAAAA
>NW_007064922.1:10725-16166 GCF_000164805.1 Carlito syrichta
AGGCTGCGGGTGGCTGGGAGCGGCCACTGCACTCCAGTCTGGGTGACAGAGTGAGACTCCAACTCTAAAAAAAAGAATGAAATATTCAGGATGAAAAGAGCATTCTGTAAAAATTAGATAATCTAACCGGGCTCGGTGGCTCAGCCTGTAATCCCGCGCCTTTGGGAGGCTGAGGTGAGTGGATTGCCTGAGCCTGAGGGTTCGAGACCCGCCTGGGCAGCGAGACCTCATCTCTACAATAAATCAAAAAATCAGCCGGGCATGGTAGCGCATGCCTGTAATTCCGGCTACTCGGAAGGCTGAGGCGGAAGGATCGCCGGAGCCCAGCAGGTCGAGGCTGCGGTGGCCGGGAGCGGCCTGCACTCCAGTCTGGGCGACAGAGTGAGACTCCAACTCAAAAAAACAAACAACAACAACAGAAAAAGCAATTCTAGCAATAAACAAGTAGAATTTGAAATTAAAAACAGAGCTGGGCTCGGTGGCTCAGTCTGTAATCCCGTGCCTTTGGGAGGCTGAGGTGAGTGGATTGCCTGAGCTCGCGGGTTCGAGACCCGCCTGGGCAGCAAGACCTCATCTCTACAATAAATCAAAAATCAGCCGGGCTTGGTAGCGCATGCCTGTAATTCCAGCTACTTGGAAGGCTGAGGCGGAAGGATCGCCGGAGTCCAGTAGGTCGAGGCTGCGGTGGCTGTGAGCAGCCATTGCACTCCAGTCTGGATGACAGAGTGATACTCCAACTCAAAAAAAAAAAAAAAAAAAAAAAAAATTAAAAACAGGCTGGGAGTGGTGGCTCATGCCTGTAAGCCCAGCAGTTTTGGAAGCAGAGGCAAGAGGGTTACCTGAGCGCAAGTGTTCAAGACCAGCCCAGGCAACTTGACGAGACCTCATCTCCACAATAAATCAAGAAAAATTAGCTAGGCTGAGCCCAACAGGTCAAGGCTACAGTGACCGTGAGCGTGCTACTGCACTCTAGACTGGGTGACATAGTAAGACTTGGACTCAGAAAAAAAAGAAATTAAAAACACAGTATCATTTACATTAGCACCCCAACATGAAATACTTAGGTATAAATCTAACAAGATATGTCCAAAATCTATATGGGAAAAACTACAAAACTCTGATGAATGAAATCACGGGAGTACTGAATATCACTACAGGTATTTATGTAATATATTCTGCATGCACTGTTATCTTTCTCCAATCAGAAAGACACCTCAATTCTAAAACATAGCTGGCCTCAAGAGTTTCAAATAAGGGATTATGGACCTGAACCATTAAAAGCAAGTAATAAATATATTACAGGCAAATAAACACTAAAAAATGGCAAGGTGGGAGGAGAAGCAGAATAAATAAAATAATCTGAAAAAATATTAATATGGGAAACAATATCTACTATGAACTCTACCGTCCTGCGTGTTTTCTCAGGCAAGTTCCTTCACCTACTTGACACCCAACTTTCTCCAAAATGGAGAGATCAGGTCTGGATTATCGTTACAATCTGTTTCATGCTCACAATGATATCATTCTGTGCTCCTAGTTCCATTTTTCAAAGCAGTTTTTCCCATCCAGCAGCAACCAAGATGTGGCAATTCTTTGGCAAGGATAGATGTTCATGCTATGTTTTCCCTTCATATTTCACATATTAAATGTAAGCTTGAACATAGTCCTTTGACTAACCATTTTTTTCCAGTTTTCTTAAATAACTTTCGATTGGTTTTAAATGAGTTTTTACATTTCAACTCTTTTGTAATTATTAAATAATCAATCTTCCTTCCTTCTGCATACATGATGATTTCTATTTATCCAGCAAAGACATAAAGAAAGAACATTAGGTCATTTGTACAAGAGAATTTGAGCCAGGACTCAGAACTGCTCATTCTTGACGGGCTGTGCTGAGATCACTTCCCTAGTTCTATTTTGAAGATAAAGTTCCTTTGTTACCTTGGATCATGGTTTGAATTAGGTTAACTTCCCTCCTTTTTCTGATTTATATGATGAGGTGATTGCTTAAAGATGGCAATACTCTCACAGTCCCAGTCTTGACAAATGGTACCACTCCATCATCTGAGGCAGAACCTTGGGAGTCCTCCAAGACCCTTCCCTCTACCTTACCACCCACACGTTCAATTAATCACCAAGATCTGCTGATTTTTCAAAAAGTTATACTGTAAGCAACACCCATGATCCAACTCTCAGGTTTGTGAAATTGTAGCATTTTTATTTTCTTTTTTGAGTTGAAATCTCACTCTGATGCCCAGGCTAGAGTGCAGGGGCACGCTCACGGCCACCTCAGCCTCCACCTGCTGGGCTCAGGTAGTCCTTCCACCTCAGCCTTCCAAGTAGCTGGAACTATAGGCTAATTTTTTAACTTACTGTAGAGATAAGCTCTCTCCAAGTTGCCCAGGCTGGTCTTGAACCCATGGCCTCAGACAATCCTCTCACCTCAGCCTCCCAAAGTGTTGGGATAATAGGCATGAACCATTGTGCTTGGCCTTTTTTTTTTTTTTTTTTTTTTTTTTTTTTTTGAGTTGGAGTCTCACTCTGTCACCCAGGCTAGAGTGCAGTGGCACGCTCACGACTACCACAGCCTCGACCTGCTGGACTCAGGAGATCCTTCCGCTTCAGCCTTCCAAGTAGCTAGAACTACAGGTGTGTGCCACCACACCCAGCTAATTTTTTGATTTAGTGTAGAGATGAGGTCTCACCATGTTGCCCAGGCTGGTCTTGAACCTGTGGGCTCAGGCAACCCTCTCACCTCCACCTCCCATAATGCCAGGATTATGGGTATGAGCCACCGCACCTGTCTGACTGTTTATGTTTTCTTATTCTATTGATATCCTGTTGATATCCATTGCCCTTTTTCTTCCTTTTTCCTTACTGATTTCTGGGAGCTTATTATGTTTTCTGGATAGTAATCCTATGTGTTTCAGGTTTTTTTTTTTAATATATCTCCTGCCGGTTGTCAAGAAAAACTGATATACTGAACTATAGTTCAAGGAATGTATGAGAGACACCAACTTTTTTTCCTTTGGGGCCAGACTTTCACTCTGTCACCCAGGCCGGAGTGCAGTGGCACCCTCAGGCACTCCTTCCGCCTCAGCCTTCCAAGTGGCTGAAACTACAGGCATGCACCATCACACCCAGCTAATTGTTGAAAAACATCCCTTGTATCCTCAAATGAACAGCTTCCTACAGCATCCATGGTTTCCTTTAACAAGCTTTTAAAATCTTTGGTCACAGGATTCTAAGCTATTTATCAGGGGAACAACTAAAGCAAATATTTTTATATTACCGAAAATCTTTTTTGTCTGTTTCAGAAGGGGACTTGGAAACTGTACTATGGCAAGATGCGGAGTAAGTGTCGATTTCATTCTTTTGGTTTTTATTTTTCATTTTTTGAGTCTCACTCTGTCGCCCAGGCTGGAGGGCAGTGGCACACTTACGGCCACCACCAGCTTCACCAGCACTATTAGTGCCTTCATACTTCTTCCAGCACATGCTTTCTAAAACGCAAATCTGATGAAGATGTGATCTTGTTTAGCCTTACTCACCGCTGTCTGTTATTGTTAGCAGTGGTTCCTAAGCCTAGCTTTTAATTAAAATCAAATGCGGAACCTTAAAATATAGATGGATAGGCCGGCGTGGTGGCTCATGCCTGGAATCCCAGCACTTTGGGAGGCAGAGGTAAGAGGATTGCCTGAGCCCACAGGTTTGAGACCAGCCTGGGCAACATGGCGAGACCTCATCTCTACAATAAATGAGAAAAATAGCCAGGTGTGGTGGCGCACGTCTGTAGTTCCAGCTACCTGGAAGGCTGAGGCTGAGTCCACCAGGTTGAAGCTGCGTACAATAAATCAAAAAATTAGCTCAGTATAGTGGCACATACCTGTCATTCCGTTACTTGGAAGGCTGAGGTGGAAGGGTTGCCTGAGCCCAGTTGGTTAAGGCTGCTGTGGCCGTGAGCATGCCACTGCCCTCTAGCCTGGGCAACAGAATGAGACTCCAACTCAAACAAAGAAAAAGAAAAAAGAAGTAGCATTAGGTTAATGTGCAAATCTTCATTTTCTTAAATATAAAATGACCTTACTTTGGAGTTGGTCAAAAACTCTTGGTTTTGAATTAAATATAATTAAAATAACCTATGCAGTTATATAAGAATGACCATTTACATGAGACCTACAAAAAGATAAACAGATATGATTTTTAGTTTAGGAATGTTATTGAGAATACAGAAAGACCAACTCTTCCAGTTACTTGGAAGGCTGAGGCAGAAGGACTGGCTGAGCCCAGCAGGTCGAGGCTGGGGTGGCCATGAGCATGCCACTGCACTCCAGCCTGGGTGACAGAGTGAGACAATAGATAGAGACAGATAGACAGATATTAGATAGAGAGATAGCTTATAGAGAGATATCTGATGGGGAGATAGATAGACAGACAGACAGACAGATAGAGATGATAAAAACCTAGTTTTAGCCGGGCTCGGTGGCTCAGCCTGTAATCCTGCGCCTTTGGGAGGCTGAGATGAGTGGATTGCCTGAGCCTGCAGGTTCGAGACCCGTCTGGGCAACTTGGCGAGACCTCATCTCTACAATAAAGCAAAAATTAGCCAGGTGTGGTAGCACACGCCTGTCGTTCCAGCTATTGGAAGGCTGAGGCAGAAGGATGGCCGGAGCCCAGCAGGTCGAGGCTGCGGTGGCAGTGAGCGTGCCACTGCTCTCCAGCCTGGGTGATAGAGTGAGACTACAACTCAAAAAAAAAAAAGTAAATAAATAATTTTTAAAAGTAAAACATGCACAAATTAAGATTACTGTCCAAATAGGAATAAACATGCATTGTGTATTTATAAACCTAGAATGATTGTTCTTGACAATTAAAAAAAATAAATACTTCTTTTCACTTTTGACTTTAATATCATGTTAGTTGTGTGTTACCATCTTCATAGTGCTTTATTTATTTTATTTTATTTTTTATTTTTTGAGTTGGAGTCTCACTCCATCACCCAGGCTGGAGTGCAGTGGTATGATCATGGCCACCTCAGCCTCAACCTGCTGGGCTTAGGAGATCCTTCCGCCTCAGCCTTCCAAGTTGCTGGAACTACAGGTGTGTACTACCACACCTGGTTCATTTTTTTATTTATTGTAGAGATGAGGTCTCGCCATGCTACCCAGGCTGATCTCGAATCCAGGGGTTCAGACTGTTCTTGAACCCATGGGCTCATGCAATCCCCTCATCTTGAACCCCCAAAGTGCTGGGATTACGCCTGACTAATTTTTTGATTTATTGTGGATGAGGTCTCACCAAGTTGCCCAGGCTGTTCTTGAGCCCGTGAGCTCATGCAATCTCCTCACCTCGGCCTCCTAAAGTGCTGGGATTACAGGCTTGAGTCACCGTGCCTGGCCTCACTTTATTTTTTATTTTTTTAATTTTTTTTTTTTTTTTTG
>NW_007064922.1:16283-17898 GCF_000164805.1 Carlito syrichta
CGGGCTCAGGCAATCCACTCACCTCAGCCTCCCAAAGGCGCGGGATGACAGGCTGAGCCACCGAGCCCGGCGTTGTTGAGTTTCTAGGCACATTTTCCTTTCTATCTATTTATTCATTTATTATTTATTTTTTATTAGCGATGATGTTTTGCTATTTTGGCTAGGCTGGTCTTGAACTCCTGGGCTCAAGCAATCCTCCGGCTTTGGTCTCCGAAAGTGCTGGGATTACAGGTGTGAGCCACTGTGCCTGGCCATTTTTTTTTTCCCAACAGTAGTCTTAGTCTCACTTATAAACACATAGAACATTGTTATTGGATATAAAATGGATATGAAATTATAATGCCACTGACTATTAAAATAATAGAACAGGACAGGTGCAGTGACTCATGCCTATAATCTCAGCACTCTGGGAGTCTGAGGCAAGAGGATTGCCTGAACCCAGGGGTTTGAGACCAGCCTGGGCAACATGGGGAGACCTAGTCTCTACAGTAAATCAAAAAATTAGCTGGGCATGGTGGTGTATGCCTGTAGTTCCAGCTACTTAGTAGGTTGAGGCAAAACGGTCACCTGAGCCCAGCAAGACAAGCCTGCGGTGGCTGTGAGCATGCCACTGCACTCCAGCCTGGGCTACAAAGTGATACTCTGACTCAATAAAATAAAATAATAGAACAAAGGTGTTAAATTGTCTAGGAGGTAAGGTACTTTAAATAAATAAAAAGTGTGACTTACATGTGTGCATGAATTAACTTTCATCTCTACTCCAGGGGTAATTATTCAAGCATTTAAACAGAAATTTCCAATCAGAGGTTGCTAAAGAAAATGTTTACTATTTTATTAAAACCTATACTAGGCTGGGTGCGGTGGCTCCAGCACTTTGGGAGGCCGAGGCGAGAGGATTGCCTGAGCCCAGGCTTCGAGACCAGCCCGGGCAACTTGGTGAGACCTTGTCTCTACAATAAATCACAAAAATTAGCTGGGCTTGGTGGCGTGTGTCTATAGTTCCAGTTACTTGGAAGGCAGAGGCAGAAGGTTCTCCTAAGCCCAGCAAGCAGGATGAGGCTGCAATGGCTGTGAGCGTGCCACTGCACTCTAGCCTGGGCGGCAGAGTGAGAATCCAACTCAAAAAAAAAAAAAACTATACTTAGGGTTTATTAGCTATCATAAAGCATTTTAGAAATAATTTTCCATAGACATAGTGGGTGTGCTCAAGAAATGTGGTCATCTAGAAACACTGAAAGGGTTTCAGCACCGTGTATAGTTGAAGCATTGGAATCAGTTGGCAGATTCTAGGTGGCCAGGCCCCACATTCAAAGTGATGCACACTGGGCACCCTATGTGACAGAGGTCTCTGTCAGGAGTTCGACCTTGGGTAGACCTATCTCAGAGTTCAGGCAAGGAACCTGACTGTTGCCTGAGGACAGAAAGAGCAGAGCTCAAAAGCTTCTGAGAAAAGGTAGGCAACTGTGTTGGGTAAAGAAGAATCCACTGGCCTTTGTCCTTGGTTCCTGGGAGAGAGACTCTCAGTCCTTGGAATGTCCTGAGTAAAGGGACTATCTTTGTTATTCTTGAGCCCTTCGGATTTCCTCTGATGTATGCTAATGAGACTACTCCGCGG
>NW_007064922.1:17918-18306 GCF_000164805.1 Carlito syrichta
AAGACCCACCACGTGATCAGGAGTTGGGACTTTGAACCGGTCTGACCTCCAGGGAGGGGCGAGGGGCTGTAGACTGAACTAGATAGTGTGGTCAATGATGCAATCAATCATGCCTGTATAATGAAACCTCAATAAACACTGGACCTTGAAGCTCAGTTTTCTGTTTGGCAAACACATACCATAGATATATCAGGAGGGTGATGTGTCCTGACCCCATGGAAATGTGTATGGGATTTCTGCATTCGGGACCCTCTCAGATCTTGTCCGGTGCATCTCTTCACCTGGCTGGTCCTGATTTGCAACCTTTATGATGAAATTGTAATCACAGTACTTTCTTTTTTTTTTTTTGAGTCGGAGTCTCACTCTGTCGCCCAGACTGGAGTGCAGT
>NW_007064922.1:18619-23963 GCF_000164805.1 Carlito syrichta
GGGTCTCGAACCCGCGGGCTCAGGCAATCCACTCACCTCGGCCTCCCAAAGTGCTGGGATTACAGGCTGAGCCACCGAGCCCGGCCACAGTACTTTCTTGAGTTCCATGAATTGTTCTGGAGAATAATAAAAACTGAGCTTGCAGCTGGTGTCTGAAGTGGGGAAAGTCTTGCTGGGTGCAGTACTTAACCTGTAGGATCTGACACTAATTCTAGGTCGTTTGTGTCAGAATGGTACCTCAGTACATCCAAACTATCTTTGGCTTTTTGCTAATAAATATCTGTCCACTGTTACATTCATCTGACATATCAACTAGTAGTCTGAAACCAGGAATATACGCCCATACCAATCTCCAGCCCCACAGGCTGCAGGTTTTTCCCAAAACAGTTGTTGAAGGGGACATGTAGGCCTAGATTAGCCTCACAGCCGCTCCTGAAAATCCCTCCTAGAAGTTAACACCCCTGTAAACAGCAACATGGTTAACATGACACTGAGAGTGGAGGGCCGGTATTTCTCTTTCCTCTTAACCTGGTACTGGCTTGCAGAAATAATATAAAAACATTTAATAATTCACTGGTTTTCAGCTTTGGAATTATGTATTATCTTTTTCTATGTTATTTGAATTGCATTAAAATTTGCTTATAAAATGAAGCTGGGTGTGGTGACTCACTCCTGTAATCCCGATACATTTGGAGGCAGAGGTGAGAGGATTGCCTGAGCCCAAGTGTTTGAGACCCGCCTGGGCAGTTTGGCGAGACCTCATTTCTACAATAAATCAAAAAATTAGCCAGGCATGGTGGTGCACACCTGTAGTTTCAGCTACTTGGAAGACTGAGGTAGAAGGATTGCCTGAACCCAGGAGGTTGAGACTATGGTGGCCATGAGTGTGCCACTGCATTCCAGACTGGGCAATAGAGTGAGACTCTGAGTCAAAGAAAAAAAAATGTTCATTGCACTATTTTATTTTATTTACAAATTTATTTTTTTGAGTCGGAGTCTCACTCTGTCGCCCAGACTGGAGTGCAGTGGCCGCTCCTGGCCACTGCAGCCTCGACCTGCCAGGATCCAGTGATCCTTCCGCTTCCAAGTAGCTGGAACTACAGGTGCGCACTACCACACCCAGCTAATTTTTTGATTTATTGTAGAGATGAGGTCTCACCAAGTTGTCCAGGCAGGTCTTGAACGCACAGACTCAGGCAATTCACTCACCTCAGCCTCCCAAAGCACGGGATTACAGGCTGAGCCACTGAGTCCAGCTAATTGCATTATTTTAAAGGCATAATTCAATGTGCATAAAATGCTGCCAGACTTGGCCAGGCAATGTGGTTCACACCTGTAATTCCAGTAGTTTGGGAGGCAAAGACGAGAGAATTGCCTGAGTCCAGGGGTTGAGACCAGCCTGGACAACTTGGCTAGACCTCGTCTCCACAATAAATTGAAAAATTAGCCAGGTGTGGTGGCGCATGTGTGTGGTTCCAGCTACTTGGAAGCCTGAGGCAGAAGGATCACCTGAGCCCAGAAGTTCAAGGCTGTGGTAGCCGTGAGCATGCCACTGCACTCCAGTCTGGGTGACAGAGTGAGACTCTGACTCAAATTTAAAAAAAAATGCGCAGTGACTCACACCTATGATCCCAGCACTTTGGGAAGCCAAGGTGAGGGGACTGCTTGAGCCCACAGGCTCAAAACCAGCCCAGGCAACTTGGCGAGCCCTCATCTCTACAATAAATCAAAAAATTAGCCAGGTATGGTGGCGCATGCCTGTGGTTCCAGCTACGTGGAAGGGTGAGGCAGAAGGATCACCTGAGCCCAGCAGGTCGTGACTGCGGTGGCCATGAGCGTGCCACTGAACTCCAGCCTAGGCAACAGGGTGAGACCCCAACTTAAAAAAAAATACCACCAGACTTAAATCAATTTCCTCATCTATAAATAGAAAAGTATCTATTTGTATTGAGGTTCAAAACAAATAATACAAGTGAAAGAGCTCTGTAAACTGTATACATGATTTCTCTAATGGAAAGATTTCTTTATTTTTGCATATCGGGAAAAAAATGTACATAACAAAAAAAAACACTTTTATTTTTTAAAGGCAATTTGTGCTCAGTGTTGGAATTATTTTATCTCTCTACAAACATTCAAGATTGAGCCAGGCTCGGTGGCTCAGACTGTCATCCTGCGCCTTTGGGAGGCTGAGGTGAGTGGATTGCCTAAGCCTGCGGGTTCGAGACCCGCTTGGGCAACTTGGCGAGACCTCATCACTACAATAAATCAAAAAATTAGCCAGGCGTGGTAGCGTGAGCCTGTAGTTCCAGCTACATGGAAGGCTGAGCAGAAGGATCACCGGAGCCCAGTGGGTCAAGGTTGCAGTGGCCGGGAGCATGCCCCTGCACTCCAGCCTGGGTGACAGAGTGAGATTCCAACTCAAAAAAACAAAAAGAAAAACAAACAAAAAAAAATCATTCAAGATTGATCCCCAATAGGGGGGAAAGCAGAAAGGGTGGCCATTTGTGTCTCTGGAAACCTCACCTCCCCTGGTGGGATAAGGGTGAGTGAGGGTCAGTGGTTTGCTGAACTGAGCAACAAAGTCTGTCTCCCCATCCAAGAGCTGTGGTGGAGTGGCCCATTTGGCGCTCTCCAAGGACTCAGGGACGCTATGTGCAATGAGGGGACTGAGGGGGCCCTCCAGGATTCGGCTGGCAGAGCCCAGAGGGAGAAGAGAGCAGCTGACAATGGGCTCACATCTCTCAGATCTAGTGCTGCCTTCTGGGATGTCTGGCTGGGCAGGGATTGGCAGGGAGAAGGGGATCTGCGCCTGGATGCCCAGACCCGCCATCCTTCGGTGACCCCGGCAGGTCCTGCCCTGAGCTGTGCTCCAGGCCTTGCTCACCAGAAGGAGCGTTTGCCAGGCTGCGGCTCCCTGGATTCGTGTCCCCTGGGGCAGTGATGATGGACCCGGCTGTGATGCTGGAGGTCACACAGTTGAAGGGCGCCTCCAGGGAGGGGCTGGTCCCAGGAGACCCATGTCCTTAGGCTGACTTGTCAGGGACTCTCTTTTCCTCTAATCACACTTACCTGAAGCAACTTTTAGGTTGGTTTCTCTTCCCTTTTTTTTTTTTGAGTTGGAGTCTCACTCTGTCGCCCAGACTGGAGTGCAGTGGCCGCTCCCGGCCACTGCAGCCTCAACCTGCTGGGGATCCAGGGATCCTTCCGCCTCAGCCTTCCAAGTAGCCGGAATTACAGGCATGCGCTACCACGCCCGGCTGATTTTTTGATTTATTGTAGAGATGAGGTCTCGCTGCCCAGGCGGGTCTCGAACGCACAGCCTCTGGCAATCCACTCACCTCAGCCTCCCAAAGGCACGGGATTACAGGCTGAGCCACGGAGCCCGGCTCTCTTCCCTTTTTAGAGTGTATCTTTCGAGAGAATTCTCACTGTAAGTGTGTGTGTATCAGAGAGAGAGAGTAAAAGATCTTGAAAGGCTGAGAACATTTTAATCAGACCCTCAAAATTTGCATGCCAGTTTGCTGAAATTCTAAAATTCTTATCTTCCTTCCTTCCTTCCTCTCACTCTGTGGCTCAGGCTAGAGTGCAGTAGCGTCATCGTGTTTCCTGTAGCCTCAACTTACTGGGCTCAAGTGATCCTGTTACAGGTCAAGGCTCTGTCATCTTATATTTCTTGTGCCTGATTCGAAGTTATTCATCTAAATATACCAAGGTAGTATCTTTGATTGTTTTAACTTCCCATCCACCCTTAAGGAACGATCAGCATGGTTAGATCTTGGGTCGTGCTGAAACTGCCTGTAAGCCTTGTTAATTCCATCTTGGTGGGGGGTGGGGATTAGATGTCTCGAGTCATGCCTTTTTAATTTAGGCATGGGGGTAGAGGAGGGGCTGTGGAGCGTAAATTCCGAGTAAGTTATACGGTTGGGGAGTGAGTTTTTTGGGTGACGACACCAATTTGTTTCCTGGTTCCATTGTATCAGATTAAACACCCATCTCTCCCAGTTTCTGCCTCTCATCTTGACTGGCCGCGAGAGATAGCAGCTGATTTATTGGATCAGGCTGTAAAAATCCTTCCCCAGGTAGCTGGGACTACAGGCATGTTCCACCATGCCGTAATTTGTTTTGTTTTGTTTTTTAGTTGGAATCTCATTTAAAAAAATATACTATTCCATCTTTTTGAAGCCAGTGTTACTATGGAAAGGTCTACAGCCAGTTTAATTTTTGTTCCTATGTGCATGATCTGCTTTTTACTTTTCATTCATGGAAGTTTTGTTTTTTTTTTTTGAGTTGGACTGTCACCCTGTCGCCCAGGCTGAAGTGCAATGGCACGCTCACAGCCTTGACCTGCTGGGCTCAGGTTATCCTTCCGCCTCAGCCTTCCAAGTAGCTGGAACCACAGGCATGTGCCATCATGCCCAGCTAATTTTTGGAATTAGTATGGAGATGAGGTCTTAGCAAGTTGCCCAGGCTGGTCTTGAACCCCTAGGTTCAGGCAATCATCTCACCTTGGGCTACCAAAGTGCTGGGATTACAGATGCGAGCCATTCTGCCCATCCCCTGGAAGTTTTTAAAATTTTTCTTCGTGGCTTTATATTCTTCAGTATTGAGGAAAGATTTCCCTGGGCTTCCACTGGTTCTCCTTCATGCTTTCCGACTGAGCACACTGAAACAGGAAACTTCCCTCATGATCACCTGACTGCCCTCTAAACTATAGGTGCCCAACCATCTCAATGTGTTGGGGACTGGTGGGTTTCCTGGGACATGGGACTTCCAATGCCATTACCAGGAAAGTCCTGGGACACTCAGGACAAGTTGGTCACCCTGCCATACTGCTCCTTTTCCTGCTAGGTCCAGAGACCCTGATTCCATTAATAGATTAATTTATTCAATGAGCACTTATGGAGCCTTATTGTGTTCCATGCTCTTGAAATACATCAGTGAATAAAACAGACAGATGTCTGCCCTCACTGAGCTAACAGTATAGCCAGAGGTGAGGGGAGATAAGCTATGAACCATAAACATAATAAATAAACTACATAGTGGGTTAGAAGGTGATGAAAATCTATTAAATATAAAGAACTTAAAATACATCATAAGCTTTCAGGATGAACAGCTGCAATTCTAGACAGGATTAGACCTCATTGAAAAGATGACTTGAACATAAATAGACACTTCTCAAAAGAAATTATACGGGCAACCAACCAACACATGAAAAAGTGTTCAAGTTGGGCTTGGTGGCTCAGCCTGTAATCATGCACCTTGGGAGGCTGAGGTGAGTGGATTGCCTGAGCCCACGGGCTCGAGACCCGCCTGGGCAACTTGGCGAGACCTCATCCTGCAATAA
>NW_007064922.1:24204-27341 GCF_000164805.1 Carlito syrichta
TCAAATCATTCTACAAAAAAGATACCTGCACAAGCATGTTTGTTGCAGCTCTATTCACAAGAGCAAAAACATGAAACCAACCATGCTGTCCATCAAAGCTGAACTGGATACAAAAAATGTGGTACATTACACAGTGGAATATTATGCAGCCATAAAGAAGGACAAACATACGGACCTCGCAACAACTTGGACAGATTTAGAGTCTATCATATTCAGGGATCTATCACAGAAACAAAGAACAGAGTACCATATGTTCTCACTCATAAGTGGACCTCGAACAATGATCATAATAATGTAAGAAAGGGATTGGCAGTATTTGGAAATTGCCAGCGGGTGGGATTGGCAGTTGAGGAAAACTGCCAGGTGATGGAGGGCCATACCTCATCGACAAGGGTACCTGCATAAAGAACATTTGTATACCTAACCCTGAATTGTACCCCACATCTTAAAAAAAAGAAAAGAAAGAAAGAAAAGATGACTTGAGCCGGACATGGTAGTTCACACCTGTAATTCCAGCACTTTGGGAGGTGGAGGTGAGAGAATTGTCTGAGCCCATGGGTTCAAGACCAGCCCAGGCAACATGGAGAGACCTTGTTTCTACAATAAATACAAAAAATTTAGCTGGGCATGGTGTTACATACCTGTAGTTCCAGCTGCTTGGAAGGCTGAGGCAGAAAGATTACATGAGTCCAGCAGGTCGAGGCTGTGGTAGCCGTGAGCATGCCACTGCACTCCAGCCTGAGCAACTGAGTGAGACGCCAACTTAAAAAGAAAAAAAACAGAAAAGATGACTTGAAAAGAAGACACACCTGGGCACAGGTTGGCTCATGCCTGTAATCCCAGCACTTTGGGAGGCAGAAGTGAGACCACGGGTTCGAGACCAGCTTGGGCAATTTGGCGAGACCTCATATCTACAATAGATCAAAAAATTAGCTGGGTACGGTGGCTCGATCTGCTGGGCTCAGGCTCACGCCTCTCAAAGTGCTAGGATTACAGACATGAGCCATGGCACCCAGCTATATGTATCTTTAAATATGAAGACTTAGCTGGGCACAGTGGCCCGTGCCTATAATCCCAGCACTTTGGGAGGCCAAGGTGAGAGGATTGCCTGAGCCCATGGGTGTGATACCAGCCTGGGCAATTTGGCGAGACCTCATCTCTACAATAAACCAAAAAACTAACTGGGCGTGGTGGCGAGTGCCTGTAGTTCCAGCTACTTGGAAGGCTGAGGTGGAAGGATTGCCTGAGCCCAGCAGGTCATTGTTGTGGTGGCCGTGAGTGTGCCACTGCACTCCAGCCTGGGCGACAGAGCGAGACGCCAACTCAAATAAATAAATATGAAGACTTAGGTTTGCTTGTTTGTTTGGGCTTTATGTAAATGGGATCATAAGATAAAAAATTTTAGAAGTCACAGTTGTGTTAGTATAGAAAGGAGAGAAAATGTGAGGTTGACAACTAACAGTCCTTGTTACACTAGCAGAACCCAGAGTTCAGGATCTTTTTTTTTTTTTTAAGTTTAAGTCTCACTCTGTCGCCTAGACGCTCCCGGCCACCGCAGCTTCAACCCGCTGGACTCTAGTGATCCTTCCTCCTCAGTCTTCCAAGTAGCTGGAACTACAGGCGCGTGCTACCAAGCCCGGCTAATTTTTTGATTTATTGTAGAGATGAGTTCTCCGCAAGTTGCCCAGGCGGGTCTCGAACCCGTGGTCTCAGGCAATTCACTCACCTCGGCCTCCCAAAGCACGGGATTACAGGCTGAGCCACCGATCCCAGCTGAGTTCAGGATCTTTCAACCACTGGTTTCATTCATGATATTCATGACTTATCTGGATCCCGAGCCAAGCTTGTCCATTCTACAGCATAAGCTTTCCACAGCATTCCAGGAGAAAGCATTACACTTGGCTTTCCCATCATCTCTATGAGCGCAGAAGGAGCGTCACTTGTGAATGCACAGGTTATGGATGCGGCTGCCAGTGCTGCCACCATGGCTCCACTCACACCTCTCACTGTCACCGTCGGGACTGTAGGGCGCAAACAGCTAAGTCTGCCATTTATTCATTTATTTACTTAAGAGACAGGATTTTGCTCTGTTGCCCAGGCTTGAGTCTAAGCAGCCTGGAACTCCTGGGCTTAAGCAATTCCCACCCCAGTCTCCTGAGTAGCTAGGACTCCAGGCAGGGATTGCTTGTGCATTAAATTTAATTAATTAATTAATATTTTTAGTAGAGACAGATCTCACTGTGTTTCCCAGGCTGGTCTCGAACTCCCGGCCACAAGCAATCCTCCTTCCTTGGCTTATCAAAGTGTTAGGGTTACAGAGGTGAACCACTGTGCCCAGCACAAGTCTGCCTAAGGACCCGTGTACCCATGGATGGCTGTTCTGTGCTCTCCTCACTGCAGGATGTTGCTGGGATTCCACACTACTTGATAGGTGTGTTGTGGCTATTTCTATATGCCACAATGCAGTTGGGTGGTTTGGAAAAGTTATTCTGTCATCAATCTGTTTTCTCCTTCTGTGCCAAAAAGGAAGGTTGACCAAATCTTTTGATAAAAGTGAGTAATTTTTTGCAGTTAGTAGGGATGTCAATATGATGATGTCAGACAAAGAGTTCTTTAAAGTAGACATCTTGGCCGGGTGTGGTGGCTCACGCCCGAAATCCCAGCACTTTGGGAGGCGGAGATGAGGACTACCTGAGTTCGGGGTTCGAGACCAGCCTGGGCAACTTGGCAAGATCTTGTCTCTACAATAAATCAAAAAAGTAGCCGGACATGGTGGCATGTTATGTGGAAGGCTGAGGTGGAAGGATCACCTGAGCCCAACAGGTCGAGGCTGCGGTGGCTGTGAGCACGCGACTGCACTCCAGCCAGGGCAATAGAGTAAGACTCTGACTCAAGAAAGAGAGACGGAGGGAGGGAGGGAGGAAAAAAAGGAGAGAAAGAAAGAAAGAAAGGAAGGAAGGAAGGAAGGAAGGAAGGAAGGAAGGAAGGAAGGAAGGAAGGAGGAAGGAAGGACATCAGGCCGGGCTCGGTGGCTCAGCCTGTCATCCCGCGCCTTGGGAGGCTGAGGTGAGTGGATTGCCTGAGCCCGCGGGTTCCAAACCTGCCTGGGCAACTTGGCGAGACCTCATCTCTACAAT
>NW_007064923.1:0-1627 GCF_000164805.1 Carlito syrichta
CCTCGGGGGGCCGAGGCGGGAGGCCCGCTTGAGCCCGGGAGGCCCCGACCAGCCGGGGCAACATAGCCAGACCCCATCTCTGCAGAAAGCCCCAAAGGCGGCCGGGCGTGGGGGCCTGCAGGTCCAGCTCCCCGGGAGGCCCCGACCAGCCGGGGCAGCATAGCCAGACCCCAGCTCTGCAGAAAGCCCCGGAGGCGGCCGGGTGCGGGGGCCTGCAGGTCCAGCTCCTCAGGGGGCCGAGGCAGGAGGCCCGCTTGAGCCCAGGAGGCGGAGGCTGCGGTGGCCATGAGGGTGCCACTGCATTCCAGCCTGGCGATGGACCCACACCTCGACTGGACAAAAGGAAGAGAAAAGAAAGAAAGAAACAGCCGAGCCCAAGCGGCACACACGTCTCCGGCGCATCTGCGTGTCAGCGCGTTCCGTGCCATCCCGTGGTGACTGCAGTTGTCCTCCTCTGAAAGACAAGGAAACTGAGGCACAGCGCGATGGAGGGACTCGCTGGGGCTGAGAGAGACCCCAGAGCTCGTTTCTCACCGGGGGAGGCTCCGGAGTCGAGAGGCCCACCAGGCAGCCTTGGGGAGAAGCCGTGCAACATTCTGTAAGCATTTATGGGGCACCGACTGTGTGCTCTAGGCTCCAAGGATGCCGCCAGGAGGGACTAAAGGGCACAAATATCCGACCTCATTCCCTAATGTTCTTGCTGGCAAGGCGGATAATACAATAAATTAAATATCTTTTGTCAGCCGGGCTGGGTGGCTCAGCCTGTCATCCCAGCACTTTGGGAGGCCGAGGCGAGGGGATGGCCTGAGCCCGCGGGTCCGAGACCAGCCCCGGCAACTTGGCGAGGCCTCGTCTCTACAGTAAATCAAAAAATTAGCTGGGCGTGGTACCTACCTACATATAGGTAGCTGAGCCTGGCCAGGCGACGTGACCCGCACCTGTCATCCCAGTGCCCTGGGAGGCCAAGGAGGGAGGACCACCTGAGGCTGGGAGTTCCAGACCAGCCTGGGCGACGCGGCGAGACTTCCGTCTCCACCAAAAAATTTTTTGAAAAATTAAAAAATCCGAGCCTGCTACATTGCAAAGACTTCGCAGGAAACCAAGAATGTTAAAAATCTCACTAAAGATTTTAAAAATCCGTCGGGCTCGGTGGCTCAGCCTGTCATCCTGCGCCTTGGGAGGCCGAGGTGAGTGGATGGCCTGAGCCCGCGGGTTCGAGACCCGCATGGGCAGCGAGATCTCATCTCTAAAATAAATCAAAAAATCAGCCGGGCGTGGTAGCGCATGCCTGCAATTCCGGCTACTTGGAAGGCTGAGGCGGAAGGATTGCCGGAGCCCAGCAGGTCGAGGCTGCGGTGGCCGGGAGCGGCCACTGCCCTCCAGTCTGGGCGACAGGGTGAGACTCCAACTCAAAAAAGAAAAAAAAGATGCCCATCTGAGTCTGTTCAGTGGTGACAAATTCTGAGAAAAAAAAATGAGGGAGCCGGGGGTTGTGGCTTCTAGCGGGCCGACAGGGGGGGTCACGCGGGGGAGTGAATTTGGGGTCAGAAGTCAGACGGGCATCCGGGGGCTTTGAGAGCTGAGCCCACCGGTCGAGGAGACCTGCCCAGACACGGCTGTGAGCCCC